>NW_024386773.1:5401158-5639214 GCF_900408965.1 Simochromis diagramma
ACAGCAGCCCGTCAATCATATGTATGATTCCATTGGATGCCACGATGTTGGTGCTCATCAAACGGATGCTTTTCTCACCCAATACGATCCCGCCCTGCAGGACAGAGAAGTAGAGGACAGCTAGTGTTTAAGTCATCTGCTAATGTGTGTCCTACATATGGTAGAAATTAAACTGTGACATGCATTGTTAAGTACCAATGAACTGTACTTACGTCCTCAGATGCAGCGATTTTGACCATCTGATTTGCCATCGTCTGAATCCGAGAGAGTGTGCTCAGATCATCAACTGTCAGCTAGAGACAGAAAAAAATCATAACCGTGATTTTTCAACCGTGAACAAAGAATATCTAATGACGTTTATATTTTTAGTGCCCTGATCAGTAGTGTGGCTAAACTTGCGGTGCTTGAGGAATGGGTCAATAAATGTGAGGAGTTTACACTTTTAGAAGCAGAAATGTGATTAAAAAATATCTGAATAACTCATCTGATAAAATTAAAAGGTTACATGTCTGGCTTTTCTTTATTTCCTTTCTGTTTCCTTTCATTCTTATTCTGTTGCAGTGGTTGACGCTCATATTGAACATCCACCCATCCATTTTCTACCGCTTATTCAGAGTTCCCTCACCCAAGCCACTTCTTCCATCTGTTACCCGAATCCAAACTGGAAGCTGGTCCCACAGAAGAGGGGCCTGAAAGCTGCCTCCTATTCTATTTTTAAATACCCTGGGAATCACAAGCCCGCAGTCTGAGAGTGAAGAGGTCTAATGGGGTGATACGATACTACGAGGTCATTAAGATAAGATGGAGCCTGATTATTCAAGAACTTGTATGTGAGGAGCAGGATTTTGAATTTGATTCTGCATTTAACAGGAAGCCAATGAAGAGAAGCCAATATAGGAGAAATATGCTCTCTCTCAGTCTAATCCCCGTCAGTACTCTTGCTGCAGCATTTTGAATCAACTGAAGGTTTTTCTGGGAATTTTTAGGACATCCCAATAATAATAAATGACAGTAGTCCAGCCTAGAAGCAATAAAGGCATAAGCTAGCTTTTCAGCATCACTCTGAGACAGGATGTTTCTAATTTTGGAGATATTGCACAAAAGGGAGAAAGTAGTCCTACATATTTGTTTGCATTCAGGAAAATATCTTGGTCAAAAACAACTCCAAGATACCTCACAGGTAATGGTAATGCCATCCAGAGTAAGCATCTGGCTAGATAGGCTACCGGATTTCTACAATTTTTTGGACTGTTGTTACGTTCCCCTAAAAGGGTCCAGGCGATGGGGGGGGGGGGGGGGGGGGGGGGGGGTAACAAAAAGTGTCCGGGTCAGGAAAAGGAGACAGAGGCAAAATGGTTAAATCAAAGAGTTTTATTAAAGTTTCTATTAAAACTAACTAAAAGAGACGGACAAGCCGCTATCACCATTTAAAGAAACAAACAAAACTCAAACGTTAGTCAATAAAGTACAAAGTAAGTCAAAAAGAGTGCAGCTCACCAGCTGCAAACACGGACATGCAGCTCACTAGCTGTAACCACACTAATGGCACTCTCGCCCAGAGCTCACCCTTCCCTGGGCTTAAATCTCCTTAATTACTGACGAGAGTCAGCTGCACAAAGGGGAAAGGTGGCACCTCAGGCAGAAGAGGTAGTGGGACACGCCCACACAGGCGCCTTCAGGAGGAGGCCCTGCTAGGGCCGTAACACTGTATACAATAACCTCACTTTTATCTGATTTAGAAGCAGAAATTTTTAGGTCATCAAGGTCTTTATGTCTTTGAGAAATTTAAAGTTTAACTAATTGGTGTGTGTTATCTGGCTTCAGTGATAGATCTAGAGTGTGTAGAAAGTGGTAGGTGGGTTTTGGAAGAACCCATTTGAGTCTAATAATAGATTAAATGCCATGTTGAGGCTGTCATTTTTAGTATCTACATGGATGATAAAATCACCCCCAATAATTATTTTATCTGAGCTGAGAACTGAGTCAGATAAACACTCTAAGAAATCAGACAGAAACTCTAATAAGGCCCAGGATGATAGATGATATCAAATAAAACAGGTTTTTGAGTTTTCCAGTTAGGTTGTACAAGGCTGAGAATCAGGCTTTCAAATGAATTAAGTCTTTGATTGATTAACAAGCTGGTGTAAAAAATTGCTGCCTGTTTTCTCAGCTGCTCGGACAATCTGCTGGGGGAGAGCTAACAGGGCCTATGCTTCCATATATTTAACGAAATTAGTCTTTGTTACAAACAGACAGAATGAATGGAGGGATGTAGTCACTAACGATGTGTGCAACTAATTTAACAGACATTTAAGTGTTACTGCTCCAGAAATACTGGTCAATTACACCACACTGGCTTGACTGACACATTGTCAATCAGTGAGATTATCCTGGATAATCCTCCTTTCTGACTCTAATAATAAATATAATTTGCAAAATTAGCTTCATGTTTTTACTGATGTGACCTGAAAGTGTCACTGCCTGGTGGCCAATAAAAAAAATGAATGTTTCTTGGTGGCACCAAGGCCCAGAACAAGATAAATAAGGACTATTTTGAACTGTGAGCAATGCAAAGCTAAGAATAAAAGTGTGGAGCTAAGTCTTTTTTCATCTGTGTTCGCCAATGGATAAAAGGCAAAAAGAAAGGAAAAAGCAACAAGTGAAAGTGAAATAAATGACTCTGACAGAAGGATTGGGGAGTTAGGGTAAGAGCTCACCGCAGCCTGGGAAAACACGTGGTGTCTGAGGAGTTCCTGAAGTTTATATTTGGCCTGGAAAAAAATATATATTAAAAACAAAATCTCTAATATGGCAGGAACCAAATGTGCTTTAGAAAATAACAAAACTGAACATATCTGGGTTACTTCAAGATGAATGTTATCAGTAAGAATTAAGTTTGGGACAGAGTCACAAAGTCTTTGGTCTTCTTATTTGATTTGTTGATAATTAAAAAAAACTCAGCATGTGTTATCTGCACTAATCATAAAGAGATGAAAAGTGTCATAAGAAGTGACTCCCTGAGGTCTTACATCATTCAGCATGTACAGGATGCTGCCATCTCGGGCTCGGTCCACAGCCTGGTTGGTGGGGACGAACACAGTGAGGGGTCCTGGCCCCCGCAACGGTGGCGGCGCCCCACAGTTCTGCAGAAAAACACATATCTGATTAACAAATGAGGATTTAGCACAGATTTCCTTTAAGCCTCAGTGCCAGACAGAATACAGAATTAAACACTTGCAAAGCCATGCCTCCCTGAGTTCAAGTCAGAGAAGTTTCATTTAAATTTTTATATAAATGTTTTGGGGGGAAAACCCTTGATTTCACACAAACAAAACAAGTTGTTTTTACAGGCATTTACCATCATTTTATGGAAATACAAAAATAGATGCTTGGAGATTCAAACTAAGAGGTGGGCTGATTTGAAACAAAAACCTTATTACAGTGGTTCAATATGCTTATGTTATAGAATATGTATGTGCATCATACATCCTAAAAGTCTGAAGCTGAAAATGTCTAACTAAATGATCTGCATTCAAGGAGCACACGGACAACATGTCAAATGATGAAATGATCTTTTTTTTTTTAACTTAAATGCGCCTTTAAATTAAGGAATCGCCAAAGTGCAATAAAAAAAATAGAATCTGGGGACTTCACAGAATCCTTTTTAGCGAGGTCATGCATACTTCAGCAGGAATGCCAGACCAGATTCTGCAGGTAGTTACAGCATGGCTCTGTAATAAAAGACCTATCACTCACTTACACAATGATATCTGACACCTCATGAAATTAAAAATATCTTCCACAAAATGAGGAAAGTTTGAGGGAAGTTGACATTTACATCAAATGTGATGCTATGAGTTAAGCCAGAGCTGCTGGAGTAGAAGTTAAAAAAGAATGAAGCTGGTGGTATTAGGCTGCACTGTAAATTGGGTTTAAATGAAATTAAACCTCTTAAAAACAGTGTCATAAGGACTTCCACTACTAATCTTTCTGTGACCTTGGTGTTTTTTTTAAAGAATGAGGAAAAGAAGTGTCATAACTGTGGTGTGGAGGACCTAATGTAAACAAAAAGAACAACCTGAAATGAACAAAAAAAACCATAAAGAGATAATCTAAAACAAAAGCAAAAGGACCCTCTCCAAGTAAATGAAACACAGGACTATATAAACAGAAAACTGACTACTAATGAGAAATACAGTTTACAACAGGTGGAAGCAATCAAAGTCAAGGTCAAGGTCAGCTTTATTTATAAAGCACATCTCCAAACAGTCCATGCTGCACAAAGTGCTTAACAATGTAAAATGCCACTAAAATAAATAAAATGCAAAAACAATGATGCAGTAAAATATAGAAAAAACAAATAAGCAGATGAAATACATCATAAAAACAACTAAAACAACAATAACAACTAAGGGTGTTAAAACCAAAATGTTTAGGTCAAAGTGTGTTTAATGCCAGACCATAAAATTGTCATTCAGTAACGATTTAAAATGTTCAAGTGTTTGTGCAGATCTTGATGCAGACTCATTCATCCAGGTAAGTAAATCTCTAAAAGTTGATTCTGTTCATCTGGACGTAGCATTTTGTGGGAGAAACGTTTCGTCACTCATTCAAGTGACTTCTTCAGTCTCAGCTGACTGCAGGTTTCCCCAATCTTATAAACAGTACATTTGCATAATGACCTCCCAGCCCACTGAAGGAACAATGGGCTGGGAGGTCAGTTTCTTCATCATAATTAAGCAAATTCTAATGACCATTGATCAACAACCACTGATCAAAGCCCACTGATCAATGGCCATGAGTACCATTCACAGAGAGTTGTGGAATGGCTGCAATCACAGCATTTTAAGATGGCGAAAGATGTACCCTTAGGCCCCCTCCTCGATTCAGAGATGGTCTTTCTACAGTCAGCTGAGACTGAAGAAGTCACTTGGAAGAGTGACAAAACGTTTCTCCCACTGAAAACGCTGCGTCCAGATGAACAGAATCAACTTTTGGAGATGTTTGTGCATATCTAATATTAAGAGGAAGACTATTCCAAAGCCTGTGACCTGCCACAGGTCTGAAGGCTCAGTGTGATTATTAATGAAGTTACCAAAAATGACAATGTATGTTTTGTTTTCGTTTAATTAAAAATATTTTTAAAGACATCCACTATTTAAAGTCATCAAGACAGCGTAATAATAGCTGAAGTCAGTCTGACCCTGCTTTTAAAGGCAGATAGATCTGCAAGTCATCAGCAAAACAGTGAAATGAAAGATTGTAGCGTGAGAAAATAGACCCCAGTGGCAACATATACAGTGCAAACAAGGCAGGACCCAAAATAGAGCCTTGAGGTACACTATAATTAAGAGGGGCTATTTATGTTGTCATAAAAAGTCCTTCCAGAAAGATAAACCAAAACCACTGGAGGGCAGACTCTTTTAGGCCAGCATATGATTTCAGCCTCGATAGCAGGATATCATGGTATCAGCCGTGTCAAAGGCTGCTGTCCAACAACAAGAGGGCAGCAGGGCTGCCAGAGTCCAGAGTTAAACGAATGTCATTAAAAACCCTTAAAAGGGAATTAAGGGCAGAGAGGAAGGAAAAGAAAAAAATTCACACAGTGAAAAAAGAAACAAAAGCACTCTGAGAGTGCAGCTCACTAGTATTTACTTTAGGGTAGTATGGCAGATGTTTACTTTAAATACATAAACATTATGCAGGTATTAATATTTAAATAACTACTATATTACTAGACATCTCTCTCTCTCTCTCTCTCTCTATTGGCAACATTTTCTTTAGAGATAAAACACATTGTTATATCATTGAAACAATGGCAGCTATGAAATGTAAAAGTGAGGTTAGAGGTCAAATGTGACATGATATCAAACTATAATGTCATATTTAGAAAAATGTATATAACAGTATCATTTCATTAATGATGCCAATACAAACAAAGGCAGTAGTTATTTTAAGCATGATTTTAAAGATAAAAGACAATTTATGAAAGCTTGAGGCTGCAAAAGCAAAAATGTGTCGCTGGAAAGTTTTGGAAGTGATTCACGAAGAATGCCTTAAACACTGAAGCAGCCGATTCATTTCAGTGACGAAAGCTACCAAAAAAACCTACCAAAGGCAGCTCAAAGAAACACATCAAAAACTTGCAGACCATGTGTATACATGCTCACTCTGTTAATATTTCCACCCGGAAATCCAAAGAAATTAGAACTTATCCCCACAACAGGCATAAAATAAAACAATTTGGCATTAAATGTGGCACAATTGTGAATAAACTCCCAGCAAATCCAGTTTGTATGATACATTTAAGTGGTTTAAAATGTTTAAATTGTAAGTGTTATTTGTTTTATTGTAGTAAAACAATTTCAGCATGCGGTCAAATAAAGGAAGGAGACAAACGTGAGGGTGCATAGTCACACAAATACTTACATCAACCAAAGACAGGAAGCGGTTGTACTTGTCGTCCTTAGTCAGAATCTCTCCAACTGTCAAATCAGCAAACTTAACACAAGAAGAAGAAGACATTAAGTTTCATATTGTGCTGTACTGTAAAGGAAAAAAATAACTGCAGTGTTTTAATGTTTTTCACTCAGCTGTTGTTTAAGCTTTTTTCTGTTTCTTTTTTTGGTGTTTTCAGGGAGTTTTCCATCATTTGTGTATTTACTTACCTGTTCATCACGAGGGGAGGAGTCGGTGGGTGTGATGGGCTGGTCTATGATGTGAATGATCCCATTGGATGCTGGCAGGTCTTGCTGGATGACAGAGTACAGTTTTCTGGGGTTGTCCAGCAAGATGAACCTCTAAAACAAGAGTAAGACAACCAAAAAAAAGACTTCCTTTAAAGAACCTGCGCATGTTATGAAACAAGAATCAAGGTTCAAGCAGGTTTACATGGACTACACATTTTTCCTTCAACAAACATACAACATCCCATATTTTTAAAAAGTTAACACTTTTTTCACAGCTTCATCTGTCATTGTAGCACAAAGGATGCTAAATGTAGCCAGCATAAAGCATTAAAAATACATTCTGGTAAACTGTTTCCACCAGTCACATCCTTTACACATTACAGGAAGCCTTTAAGATTGGTGCAACAATGACACAATTACTAGTATTGTTGGGGGGGGGGCTGACATGACAACAGTGGTGGACAGCATGACCGTTTTTGCAGCTAAAAATACATGTGTGCTCACTGTGAAACAAAGCTGGGAGAATGTGTGCAAAAAAGAAACCTATTGTAAGAATCAGCCCAATTATCTGGTGTGTTTTTTGTGTGTAAAGCTTCATACTGCAACGGCAGTGAAAATGAGGCTGTACAGCCTGAACACAGGTGGAGTGAAAGAAACACTGTTCTAGACTTGACAGCTGCAACTCTTTACTGCTGTAATCAGAAAGAAACCCTCTGCAGGTTAAAAGCCAATGAGATCCCATTATCAGACCACTGGCTCAACAGACTTAAACACTGAGAAAATTAGTCTGTTCACCTGCGTCTATCCACTTCTGTCTGGAGTTACAAAGATGCTTAATAAAGAAAAATTGACAAGATAAACTGGTAGCTTAGTTTGTCAATCTTTAAATTGACAAATTTATTGTGTATGTTGATAGCAGCCCACTCATAAACAAGAGTCCAGTAAAGCTTTGACCTGTGGATCTAGGGGGCCTGTGATGGGGGAAAAAACAGGCGTGAGTACTGTTAAAGCACTTTGTAAATTGGAGGAAATCGATTCTCAAGGTTTAGTGTTTTTTCCCAGAGTTACAGATGTAAAAATGAGCGACTCTAACCTTGCATCATTATAAATTGAATGAATGAATGAATGAGACCTTTACTTGACTCTTAGGATACTTTGTGCACCTTTAAGAGCATTGCAACCTTTGGCACACTTTCCAAGGACGGACAGCCCAGACGTGCAGATAAAGCAGGAGCCCTGAGCTCTTCTGTATCTGACTGCCAGAGATAAGTGCTCGTGTTATATGCTGCAGAACTGGTGATCTGTGACAGAACTGTCTCTGAATCTATTTTGTGACTCCTGACTAGTTATCATTTTATTCACCATGTTAACGATCTGTTCTGATACCATACATGAAATACTGTTGAGCAAACATACAACTAGTGTTATAGACACGCATGAGATGTCTTGAGAAAGCTCCGCCCACTGTGTGAGGCCATGCAGTCAAGCAGGAAATGCAGCTTATTGATTTTGTCTTCCTGAAAGGAGAAACATACACAGAGACAGACGGTAAGGATTCTAATCACACCGTAAAATATCACTTCCAACTAATGAAGACAGCTCCGTGAGGGAACACTGTGAACACTGGGATAACTGGAAAACTTGGAATACTTGCAATTCCTGTCAACTGCTGCAGTTTGCTCTGCTTTATGATCTGAAAGAGCTGCGACAGAAAGTGAAAGCAACTGTCAGAGAATCTTCCGGACTGACTGACTTCACTTTTATTTTTTTGCTGTGTTTTCAGCTTCATTCACAGGCAAAATGTCGCTCAGATCAGAAGAGGATTTCTTATGTCCTGTCTGCCATGAAGTCTTCAAAGACCCTGTTGTTCTGTCATGCAGCCACAGCTTCTGCAAAGACTGCCTCCAAAAATGGTGGAGGGGGAAGAAAACATACGATTGTCCGTGCTGCAAGAGAAGATCCTCAAAGAGTGATCCCCCTCGTAATTTGGCATTAAAGAACCTGTGCGAGGCCTTTTTAGCGGAGAGAGGCGAGAGAGGCCGAAGAGTTTCAGAAGGGTCCGAGTCACTCTGCAGTCTGCACTCTGAGAAACTCAAAATCTTCTGTCTGGACCACCAGCAGCCAATATGTGTGATCTGTCGAGACTCGAAAATGCATAGCAACCACAGATTCAGACCCATCGATGAGGCTGCACAGGATCTCAAAGAGGAGCTCCAGAAATCCCTGAAGCCCTTAAAGGAGAAACTGCAGGTCTTTGAAGATGTTAAAGGAAGCTATGACCAAATAGTGAAACACATCAAAGTCCAAGCCCAAAGCACAGAGAGGGAGATTAAGGAGCAGTTTAAGAATCTTCACCAGTTTTTGCACGATGAAGAGAAGGTGAGGATTGCTAACCTGAAGGAGGATGAGGTGCAGAAGACTAAGATAATGAAGGAGAAGGTTGAGAGTCTGAGCAGAGAAACAGCAGCTCTTTCTAGCACAATCAGAGCCACAGAGAGGGAGCTCAAAGCTGAAGACATCTCATTCCTGCAAAACTACAAGTTAACTGCAGTTAAAAAAGCCCAGCAGCGCCCCCTGCTGCAAGATCCAGAGCTGGCTTCAGGAGTGCTCATAGATGTGGCCAAACACCTGGGCAACCTGACCTTCAACGTCTGGAACAAAATGAAAGAGAAGGTCTTCTACAGTCCCGTGATTCTTGATCCAAACACTGCCGACCCAGAACTTGTTGTATTCGATAATCTGAGCAGCGTGAAATCAGGAGAGCGGAAACCGCTTCCCAAAAACCCGGAGAGAACCAAGTTCTCCTGCTCTGTTCTCGGCTCTAAAGGCTTCAACTCAGGGACACATGAGTGGGATGTTGATGTTGGAAACAACAAGGACTGGGAACTGGGCGTGTTGAGCGAGTACTCCCAGGTCAGCGGGCGTCTTAAGTCAGGACTGTGGAGAATTTTGTTCTCTAATGGTAAATTCTCAGCATTTTCATCACCAGACACTGAGAAGGATCTACCAGTGAAGAAGGAAGTGCAGAGGATCAGAGTCCATCTGGACTTTGACAGAGGAAAGTTGTCGTTCTCTGATCTCGACACTAATGCCCACATGCACACCTTCACACACAGCTTCTCTGACACCCTGTTTCCTTACATTTACACTGAGAATCCTCAGCCAGTGAAGATTTTACCAGTGAAGGTCACTGTGACAGTGAAAAAGAACACTTAGAGTGATGCATATCATCATAAAGTTGGGAAATATGACAAAACTGTGAGACAAAATTTGTTAATTGTTTAGGAACGTAGAGCAACTTTAATATTAACAGCGCAAATATTAGACAAGTGTACAAGCTGGTGAATATAAAAGACTGCTGCAATGGTGATGTTATGAAGTATTCTCATATATTTATTGGTTTTATTTGTACCTCAATATACATAAAATCAAAAGCTACTCGATAGTCTACAATGGAACATTTAGGTCAGGATTTATGGTTGTTTTGTAGAAATATGGTCTCATTTAGCTTATCCAAGTTCATTTCTATTTCGCCTAAGTTGCCCTGTTATAGTTTGTTGTTCATTAGATTCCCCTTTTGTCTTCACCCCTGTGTCTCATGTTTACGTCTTTCAGTGTTTCCTGTTTTATTTTGAAGAGTCAGCTGTCTCCATGTTCAATGTGTTTTGTTTTACTTCCCCTGTGGTGTCATTATGTTCCTTTGTGTCAGCTGTTTCCCCACTTCCCTCATTAGCCTCCTCTGTGCCTTCATTCAGTCTTTGTCGGGTTGTCTGTGTTACTTTCACGATGTCATGTCACGCCAAGGTATTTCATGATTCAGCTCAGGTCATGCTCACGTTCCATGTTCCTGTTTTTTCCTCGCTTTTTGCATGCTCCTGCCCTGAATCGTGTTCATGTCTTTCGTTGCAGTTGTCGTAGTTTAGTTTCTTCCAGTTTAGGTTTTAGTTTAGTTTTCGTTCCTGTTCACTTTACCGCAGGCTTGGCCAACTCCAGGCCTCGAGGGCCGGTGTCCCTCAGGTTTTAGATGTCATCCTGGGCCTGCACACCTGAATCAAATGATTAGTTCATAACCAGGCCTCTGGAGAACATGTTGAGGAGGTCATTTAGCCATTTAAATCAGCTGTCTTGGATCAAGGACACATCTAAAACCTGTAGGACACTGGCCCTTAAGGCCTGGGTTTGGACACCGCTGCTTTTCCGTGTTTTTTGTACTCATGTTATGAGCCAGAACAAAGGGCTCGCTTTTTTATTATTCGAGTTACCTTTTTACGCTCCGTTTTTTGATCTGCATTTGGGTCCAGTATTCACTCTACACCGGGGGTAGGCAACTCCAGGCCTCGAGTGCCGGTGTCCTGGAGGTTTTAGATGTGTCCATGATCCATCACAGCTGATTTAAAGGGCTAAATGACTCCTCAGCATTTCTTGAAGTTCTCCAGAGGCCTGGTAATGAACTAATCATTTGATTCAGGTGTGTTAACCCAGGGTGGGATCTAAAACCTGCAGGACACCGGCACTCGAGGCCTGGAGTTGCCTACCCCTGCTCTACACACAGTCACCTCCCGCTGCCTGTGACAGAAACGTGTGGGGTATTTTTCTGGCTACTTCATGAACAAGAATGTCTAAGATGCTTGAGTATATGAAACACAGTCCTCAAAATAATGTTTCACAATGCTCGTGACCTCACTTTGGCCTTGGGAAAGAAACTTAAAATGTGAAGGGAAAACCCTGAGTTACAGGGTTACACTATGCTTTTATTTTTAAATTCACAATGTTTTTAAATGTTTGTGTTTAAATCCACAACCTTGCTGTCACTTCACAGCAAGGTTTCTGGGTTTGAACCAGCTGGTTGGTTGAGAACTTTCTATGTGGAGTTGTCATGTTCTCATTTCCCTGTGTGGGTTTTCTCTTTGTGCCCCGCCAGCCCAAAGACATGCTCATCAGATTAACCTTTTAAATTGGTCTGAGGTGTGTGAGAGTGTGTGTTTGTCTGCTTCATAAGTACTAGAACACAGAAGACAGAACTTCTGGTTCTGTAGTGCTCTCTGGACAGCAAATATTTATTTCTGCCTTATAAATGTTCATCTAATTTATGGAACCATTAATGTTGTCTTCACAACAGTCTCATGGCTTCAGGAAATGGGTCATGGTAACCAGTCTGCTGTTCTTGTAACCACATAATCTGTTTATATAGTTATTTAACACCATTACTCAGACGTTGAATAATTAAGAGACACAAAATGAGAGAATTATTGGGAAAAAAAGAACGTGTCACATAATTCTGAAGATAATATCCTTATAAATCTCACCTAACATAATTTCTGTCAAATAATTTCTGCTGTGATTTAATGATGTGTTTAGATCCACGTGTTACTTAACAGACTGTTTTGTTTGGTTTAACAAGACGTTTAATAATGAAAAAAATCTAATAAACTGTGTGGGTTGTGATTTGAAGATATATGAATTGTATATAACTGAGTGTAATGGACGCACTCAGTTGGTAAATAAAACTAATTTCATTCAATAACCAGTCTCCATCACCAGCGAGTTATGCCAGCATGTTACGATAGAGAATTGTTGAGGCGACGGGTGACAGAAGACGATGATGACACTGTTAGAAGTGCTGATTTTTAAACACAATGGTGTGTGATGGTTTTGTAGATACTATCACACTATCTTGAGTCTGTGTGATGAAAACCGCTGATAGAGGTAGTGAAGAGTTGCATCACTTAAATGTTTGTGTTATATTAACCACATGGATGCAAGCAAAACTAATGCAAGGGGAAATGATTTTCTGTAGCATGCACTTTGCTTTGTTCCAGTTCTTTGTCATATTGCTTTTTCTAATTGTGGCAAGAATAAAAATCATGCTGAAAGAACTTTTTTGTTTCTGGTGTATCCTTGTAACCAACTTTAACTTACTAATGTAGACTGGACATTGGCAGTCTGGTGGTTGTGCTGTGTCCCAGAGAAGAGAGCCGGGGGCTCTTATGTGTGAAATCTGCATTAAACTTCAGTTAAATAAAGAATATGCTGGGCTCCTGTCTTGACCCATGAAAGAGATTCTTAATAGTTTCACTTTGTAGTTAAAGTGAAAATCACACTTACTTCAAATCACTGGAATTGTGTGTCAAAGTCTGTACTGCTGCTTAGTTATATTATACGGACAGAAATTTGAGCACTGCAACATCACTCCACTTGTCACAATTTAAAGAAAAAATCTCATTAATGGATATAAAATAGTTTCAACAGAAAATCTGCAGGACTTTAATGTCTATGTGATTATGAGAGCAACAGAAAAAAACAGAAAAACTTAATTTGGGTGCATTTTGGGTAAACTTTCAAAGGTCACACATGACATGTGATGTCAAACCTTCAAAAATAATTTTCTGATACAGTGTGGGTTTGTGTAAGGTGGGAGGCAATGATTGATTTTTAGGAAAAAGTCTTGTCGTGACTGTTGAGTTTCCAGACAACAGCACGCTGGACCTGAACTAAAAGCTCCAGGAAATTTTGACCTTATGCTTGTGAATAACAGTGGCTGCTTCCGTGGCTTTGACAAATGTCTCCACCAAAAATAATTTCCAAAGGCAAGAACCAGGCTTACACCTTTCATTTTTTCTTTACTATCTAGCTTGAACAGCAGCTGGAGTCTGGAGAAGCAGTGTTACCTTGTTTTCTTTGGTCCTCAGCTTGGATCCTCCGTACAGGTTGAAGTCTCGACCAGTCAGATCCCCGTAGAGGTACTGACCCAGGATCAGGTGGTTTTTACATACTGTCTCCTGATTTAAGTCCTGCAGAGATATTTTGGTTTAGAAGACCAGGTTTTTGTATTTATCGATCAGTTAGTTTCTAATTATTAGGTATGCTAGATGTAATTTGAGATCATGTGAGTCTGTGAGCAGCCTCTGAGTGAGTCTTGGAAGGGGAGCCTGATAGATGAAGGCTCTGCCTCCCATTCTACTTTTGGAAACTCTAGGAACAACAAGTAAGCCCGCAGTCTCAGAGAAAAGTGCTCTACTGGGATAATATGGTACTGAGGTCCTTAATATATGAAGGGGCCTGATCATTTGTAACTGTGTATGAGGAAAAGGATTTATATTGCATTTATCACTGAGTCAATGAAGAGATGCTAACATGGCAGAAATTTAATCTCTTCTTAGAAGTAATAAATGCATGAACTACTTTTTTTCCTAATTTTGCACAGATCTAAGAAGGCAGCACCAGAGATTTGTTTAAGTTGCGGATTAAGCTTTTCAAATCTATGGCTTCATCCCTCAGGAGCTTCCTGTGCTGGAGGAGATCATTAAAATAAAATTCAGAATAGCAGGTGACCTACAGGCAGAGGTGATTTCAGCAGGGGGATGAAAGCTGTGAAGGGTCCGTTATGATTCAGCAGACGTGGACAGCCTGCCTCTGAAACACACACACACACACACACCCCAAAGGTCAAAGGAAAGGTGCGGTAAAAGAATAGCAACACCAAAGAACGTACAAAAAACAGCATGTCTCATATAAATTACCTTGCAGGATAATCGGGACACAGACTCATGTTTTTATTCTTTTTTTAAAAAGCTGATATCACCACCACGCCTCACTTTAAGTCATATCCTGTCAGTTAGCTTGAAACACTCTGAGGTGATGATCTCTTGTTTTAACAGGAAACCCCGCCATGGTTCAATAAAGTACCGCTGGCATTTCTCAGAGCGTGTTTTTGCTGGTTATTTTTACCGAACATGGAAATGGCTCCAGTAAAGTTTCCTCTCCAGTTGCCGCTCCGGTCCAGCTCCATGGCGCGCTCCATCAGGTTACCATAACAACGCCGACCATCACTGATCTGATCCACTTCACAAACACATCTGAGAGAAGGGGGCAGGAAGAGAGCGCCACTTTAGCCAACCGACGCAACTGACACTGTGACCTTAACTTTCTGATCTTTCCAGGTTTTCCCATCGTTACTTTTAGGAAGCGAATCATTCTCAGTGAAAGTAACGCTCCAGTTTAAAATCACATCTAATCAAGTTCAGCACACATGATCGAGATGCTTCGTGTTTGCCCATTTGACGGATTTTAACTCAAGACTCAAAGCAGTGCTTCGGACAGCTTTATCTTTATCTTTATATAAACACGGACCTACTAAATTTGTATTTCTTTTGTCTTTATGTTAAATATTCATATTAAACATAACCACAATTTCAAATAAAGAGGTCAGTGTGTAGACAAGTAATCCTTATCAGCTAAATGTTCAGTTTCAGGTTGTTTTTTTCTGAGAGGGTTTTGGTCATTGATTTGGTCATCTCAGGCACACACCTCCGGCTCAGCGCAGAAGCCCAGCGCACTTGTTGTTTAAACTAGAGATGGCACGATACCACTTTTTTATGTCCGATACGATACTGATATCATAAATTTGGATATCTGCCGATACCGATATGAATCCGATATAGTGTTTTTTAATCAATAAAACTGTTTTTTTTTTAATATCTTGCTGCATTTTGTATAAGTTCATACTCAAGTTTAAATAAACAACAACACAAAAGCTATTCTGTTATACCTGTATGTAAAAAATACACTGCACCCAAAATATTTCATAGTTCAGCAAAACTGATCAATCTAATAAACTTAAACCTACTCCATCCTCCCTATTCTGGTATTTTAAAGTGTACTTAGCAGAAATATTAAGCAACCTAACTAATAGGGTTGCAAATTCCCAGCAAAAAAAAAATAGGGAACCACCCCCCACCTCATGATTCTTAATCAACGTAATCAACTTTAATTTGATGCAGGTTGGAAAAAAATTGCACAGAAATAAATTATTTTTCAAGAATAATTAAATAGATTCAACATCTTCCTTCAACAGAACTGCAGACTATAAATAAATAAATTCTAACAACAGCTTATCAAGGTTAAACCTGCTGCTGTTGTTCACCTGCTAATTTCCTCTTTCTGGTGCAAAGTAGGCCAAAAACAAAGAAGAGAGACGGACTCGCGACAGAAAAGCCGATCAGCTGATCATTAAGCAGTTTCACGACTGAAGTACCAGCAGGAGAGGGAGGGAGAGAGAAGAGGCAGTCGCTCCATATATCGGTTGTTAAGCTTAACGTGGGAATGCTTTACAAACATTCAGAGATGAACTTACACACTTGCTTTACTTCTCTCTGGGATCACTTCCTCGGAGATGAAATGCCGGTTTGGTAGCGAGGCCACAAACACACAGCCGCTCTATCAGGTGAGCACACTGCTCCAACGTGCTACGGTTATGGGCCGAGTTACGCCATGTCGCAAGTTTTGTGAGGTGCTTTTTTGATATTTAATGGATCGGATTACATTTTTTATTTCTCTCCGATATCCGATCCAGTAATTTACGTCAGTATCGGACCGATACCGATACGTAATATCGGATCGGTCCATCTCTAGTTTAAACTTTGTGTTTCTTAGGGGCAGCCAGCCAGAAAGAAGATGGCATGAAGGCAGAGAAGCTAAAACAAACTTACTTTTTACATTTTATTTTGAAGTCAGGAAAGCAAAGTTTAACTCTAACATAAAACAATGGGTCCATGCCTCATCCTCACAGTGAGGATTACAGTTTATTAATTTAACACTGTTACGGGATCTTAACTCAGTAGTAGCAGACATCTGAAGCCGAGGTACTAGTGTTATATGGTAACTGGAAAAGTTGGATTTGACCATGTCTTGACTGACTATTATTATATTTACCAAATAGCAAAGTTTTTGTCTTGGTCGTATGATTTTCTTTTGTTATATTTATCCTTGACACCCTAAAGCCCGGTCTGTGAAAATATTGTCTGACATTAAACCGGTCTGTGGTGCAAAAAAAGGTTGGGGACCGCTGGTCTAAGGGATGAAATCCAAAATTCTGCCACACCACTTTAGGATCCTGACAGTAACAGACCAGCTTGTATCGACTGTGGTGTCATTACATCTGGCACGATCTACAAATCCCCCAGATGTATTACATAAATATTTAGACTGTGTTATTTTTTTTCTGCCTAAAATTGTGTTACAGGACTTATGCGTTGGGATAACTTTGTTATTCTACTTTCATCATGGAGTGAAATGGATCTTTTTCTGGTTGGTGTTCTGGTTTTAGTCACAACAAAGTCAAAAGGAGCCGATTCTTCTGGCTGTGGTCACATTTTAGACTGGGCTCTACATTTTTGGTCCTCCTCCCAGTTGTAGATAATGGTAGAGAAAAGTTTGTGTGTCTGACCTGGGTTCGCCATTCAGTTCAGTCTGACAGCGAGCTGTGGGGTCACAGGTGTCCACCGAGCAGGCGGAGACGAGCTGACAGCCAGACTCAGGGCTGCCACCTATAGGCGACATGCCAGACATACATGCACAGCTGGACTGAGAGCCAGAGAGAGAAAGAGATGGAGAGAGAGGGAGGAGTTAAACAAAATGTCAGGATTTTGTTACAAACAGCTTTTTCCTGACTCTTGGCAGGTCTCCTCACCTTGTTGGCTCCTTTGAAGACACAAACTGTGGAGTTCAAGGGACAGCCCCCGTTGTTATCTAAGCAAGGGTTCTGAGGTATACAGATTTTGCCATCGCCCAGGTAGCCGGGCTTACATGCGCAGCTGACCTTTAACCCCCGAGAGGAGCACTGGGCATTAACGTCACAATCCCTCTGTGAACAAACACCTGAGCAGAAAACGAATAAATAACCTTCAGATTAAATTCATAATGTTATCTGGGTCACTCCATTTAAACAATCAGTGCACTCCCCCCACCTGACCCCCTCAGAATGAGCTGGGGCTTTTGTGCAATACCTTCAGTATATGTAATTATTCCATGAGAAATTACATTTCGTATGAGTGAATGTGTGAGTCAACATTTTGTGCTTTTTAAGTCTTAAATCTATTTTTTAGCATTTTTGAGTCCTATTAACATCTTAAACACAGGCAATAGCCACGTGTTGACAGTCAATTTTGCACACACTTCAAGTCGCACACACTTCAATTTTCAGAAGTTTTAATTTCTATAAATGACTTTGAATATCAATGTCATGTGAAATATCATAGTTTCAACAGTAAAACTGCGGCAGTAGCAGAAACGAGCACTGGCACCCCAGATGTTTGATCTGATTTTTGGTTAAAACAGCAGAAAGTCCATTTTGGGTTAAGTTTACAAGATCCTATGATGTGAGATGGGTGGTCGGTCAAAACAAATTAAAACACATGAAATTCTAATTTTTTTGTACCTACATGCTGATACATGGCTCATCTCCAAGCCCTACTTTGAGGATTTGTAAAATCCTCAAATGCTCCTCATTGTCTACAACTAGGAACAGGGCCATGAAAATTTTAACAGCTCCATTTAAAACACTGAAGTTATTGTATTTAATAATTTGCTGATTTTGAGGGGAACAGGAGAGATTTTTAGTCCATTTTTATTTTAGTTTAATTGAACAACTCATGTTATCAGCAATGTACTGTATATGTACATTGCAATGTAAGATTAAAATAGGCTGTGTGACATCACCAGTTTGCAAAGCCCAGTGTGTTTTTTTCTCTTTTTGTATAAAAAGGTTGGACGTAGCAAAGACAATATACCAATTAAAACTCTTGTATGCAAATTAATATTTCTTTTCTTTTCTTTTAATTTGCCAGAAGGTTTATTGAAGACTCCAGTTTTTAAAAAATTAGAATTTTCTGGCAATAATTTCATGGTTAAGGCTTTAAACAGTTAACATGTTAACCGTAACCGTAAATTTCAGACTCACCACTGTGAGTTATACTCTCAGGTAGGATGGCCTGCTTTGGTAAGTCGGAGGAACTGTCATTTATACAGTTTTATATATAAGGCGATACTTGGGTTGCTGCCTTCTTATATATGTTCCCTGCTTGTAATGAAACATGCTGGTCGGTATTCTCTTCGTCCGCATGGTTACTTGTTGCTTTCTGTTCCATTTGCCCGAACTGAACTTGGTAAAAGAGCTTTTGTCCATTTAGCACCCTCGGCTTGGAACAAACTGCAGAAGGAATGGAAAATGACTGAATTCATTTCATTAAGTGATTTTAAATCTAAACTACGAATCCTTGAGGCCAAGTCCATAACATGCAACTGTTTCAATTAGATTGATTGTCATTTTAACTGACTTTTTTATTTTATTTGTATTCTTTCACTTATTGTTGCATGTGTGTTGTTGCTGCCTGTGTTTGAGTAATTTCTGTAACTGTGAGACATCTGCTGCTGCCTATCTTGGCCAGGTCTCCCTTGAAAAAGAGGTTTTTAATCTCAATGGGATCTTCCTGGTTAAATAAAGGTTAATAAATAAATAAATAAATAAATAATGTTCACTTGGCCATACACACGCTCACTTCTGGTAACAACAGCAGCATAAACTCAAAATTTTCACAAAATAAATTATTATAATTTTTTACTTGCGCATTTGTTCTGTGGCGTCTTCCTGTATCCAGGCAAACATTCACAAACGGCGGCGTCTCCCTCTCCTTTGCAGTATGAGTACGGGCTGCAATTGTTGCACCTCCGATTCTCTGTCAACAATACAAACACGGCAGCAGCTCACTGCAGGCAGCAGTTTAACACAAAACAAACAGGTAGTGCAGGGAAACATCATTACCTGAGTATCAAACCACATTTGAGAAGTCCTTTTCAGTCTACTTGTATTTTTAATTGCAGAAAATGTATCCCTTATTGTGTTTCTAAAATCTTTCTTATTCTTTGATCAAAATAAAGTCGGGTTAGTTAATGCAGTTTATTACTTTGAGCTCACAACACAGCAACAATCTCTTTGTTTTATCTCTTAGCAGTAAATATTAAATACCAGTCTGGGTTGAGGCAGATCTGTTTCAGTTACAGAAGTTATTTTCAATCTGCTAATGAAACTTTTTTTTCTTAGATTTATACTGTACAAATTATTTATTAATGCAATTTACACTTCTCTCTTACACGATGCCAGTCTTGCTTTTACTGTTTTTAACAAATGCCACTTTAATGTTTAGTTTGCTTTCTTTTTTATCAATTTTGTTTAGATATAAATTCCTACACCATCTCATAAAACCCTTACCAGGCATCAGTGGCACTTTTATTTTATCTGTGTTATGTGTTGTTTATTGTTGTCTGTGCTATTGTTGCTCTTTATTGTGCTGCTGTAACAAAAAATTACCCTTGTGGGATAAATATCTATCTATCAGCAGACAGCTACAGCATGCTCCGCAGCTTATCTAATTCTATGGAGATGATGAAACTAAAATAAATGAACTGTATCATCTAATGAAACCCAGTAATATACATTAATAATGAGTGATGTTTCTGCTAATTTAATACAGTATATTTCTTTGTGGTATGATCTTACCTTGGTCACAGTTCTTCCCAGTGTATGGTGGCTGACACAAACACTCTCCATCACCTTCAGGACCTTTATTACACACTCCATGTTTACAGTCACACACTGCACACAGAGAGGCAGTTTTTAAGCAGATTTCAGATGTTCTTACAGCTTCATAGTAGTCTTTGAAGGTTTGACTTTCTGCTTTATTTCCTTTTAATGTGAAGAAACACTTCACTGAGCTGACCTGTTTATCTGATAAAATTAAAAACTCATTATGAGCACTTTCATGTTGGATGCACATTCTTTCCACCAGCTGTGTCACTATGCACAAGAAACATGCTTGAGACAGCAGGATTAGATGACAATGTATATATGTTCCCCTCAGCTGGGCTTCGATGTCAGTTAGCTATGCATTTCTTTTGGTTGAGGCACAATGTTAGCTTCCAGGTGAAGAAAAATGATGATTTTGTGCTCTCTAGGGCCTGTTAGATACAACATGACAATGACACCGCTTTCCTCTGAAGCAGGTGTTGTGACCAGCATTGAGTGCTGACTGAGATTAGTGTTGTTTTTGAGCTACTAGGGAGTAGTTAGTTCTGCTGACAGCAGAAGTGTTTTTCTTTGACTTTGTTAACCATCTCCTTTTCTCTTTTCAGTATGTTTTCTTCGCCTTTTCTTTTTCCAGTTATAAAATTGTTACTCGTACTTGATGTAACAAGTACACATAAAGACATGAGTATTTGCAAAAAGTGTAGTGCATGCAGACAGCAGCAGATGCAATGCTAATTTTAGTTAGCCTAGCAGTCAGTGCAGCACATGCCACTTTGCATGTGAAAGGACCTCCTAATTTCAAGTCTTGTTGAACTCAAGATGGCTGTCATTTTCTAAAGGATGCTCCTCACTGCAGTAATAAAGGAGGATAAACGCAGGAGATACTTTTGACATACACTGTGACTGGTAAGCTGCTGCCATGAGGATGCTGCATCCCTTTGTTTTAGTGTCAGAGTGACCCCTTCTCTATCACATCTACATCAAAACATATAAATGTTCAGCTTGAGGCTTTAGAACAGGACAAACCAATGGGTGATATGAACCAATGGGTGATGAAGTATACAGAGTCCACAGTTGGTGGATGCAGATGAAAAGTTGCTGATAAGTTTTTCTAAATGTTTTTATGCATTTTGACCAACACAAGGCGAGTGCAACTTAATTCCATTATATTGAAGAAAAAACAACAATCTCATTGATTGTGGCTCAAGAGTTCTTCTTGTAATCGAAAGCCGGTTGCCGGTCGAGCCCCGGCTCAGACAATCTCAGTCGCTGTGTCCTTGGGCAAGACAAGGCAGCTGTGGCTACAATGTAGCTTGCCATCACCAGTGTGTGAATGTGTGTGAATGGGTGGATGACTGAATGTAGTGTAAAGCGCTTTGGGGTCCATAGTGACTAAGTAAAGCGCTATACAAATACAGGCCATTTACCATAATACCAGACAGGTCACACTGAGACGATCTAGGCAGATAAAACGTACAACAGTACAGGGGAAAATTATGTAAATATGATTTGGGGCAAACTGTGCCTCAGAAAGTAAAGAGGGTACCAACCTTTATCACACCTTTCTCCATAAGCATTTGGATTCTTACACTCCTGACAGGCAAAGCCAGTGAAACCATCCTGAGAAGGAAGAAGTTTGTTTTTTTTTTTTTATTTCGAAATATTACCAAGAAAAAACAAGAACAACCAATTACTTGAAATCTCTGGACTTCCCCAGCATTTCTTCCTCAATGTAACACAAAAAATGGGATATTTGTAAGAATAAACCTAAATACAGTCAAATTTCCTTTTGCTGACCAAACAATAACCATCCAAAGCCACTGTCTCTGAATCAGAAACGTAAATGGACATTAAGATGAAACCATTGTCATGGAGCTAAAAGGTTCCTTCATGTTACTGTTTGCATTTCCACTATGATAACCAACTGCAAAGATGGTTCAAATTAGTTATACAGACAGTTACATGTGGGAATCTATTTAAGAGAACGAGTTTACTTTAAGCTTTCAGTGCGTCTGAGCTGCAGGTGTTTGTGACAAATGGTGCAAACAAAACAGCACAGCCTGCTCTATAGCTGAAAATGCTTTACAAAGGTGCGAAGATCTTTATTAGAAAGTAACTGTACAATAATCAGAAGGCAACACTTCTCTGATTAACCAGTCATGTTGTTTTCTCTCCCTCTCTTCATATGTATCTCTCTGTCTCTCTTTCTCTGATATGAAATTTCTCTGGACTTAACCGGCCGAATACACTGCAACTTTGATGTATTTCAGACTTTCATTTTTCTTCATGTCTTTTGAATTTGTTCTTCTGCTCTTCATCTTGCTTCTGCTAGGATGTTGAGTTTTAAAATTGAAGTCTACATGCTTGTCTTCTCCGAGTTTAAACAATCTGAGGAGTAGATTCATAAAAAGTAAAAAGCAAGAACTTCGTACCAAAATGAATGCAAAAAAGTAAGCATTGGCATGATGCCATGCTTCTAGCACAGCCTCTTCTCTCTCTCCCTCTTCCTCTTGTCTCCTTTTCCAGGAACCTCTCTGTGTGATGTCTTTCCTGCGGCTCAGCTGCATTCTCCCTGTGACTTTGATTTAAATTCGGATTGTCTACCTGCCTGCCTTACCGTTTAAATTCACAGAATTCACAGAACTCTCCTCTCCCCCTTTGAAAGTAGTCCTGAAATTATTTTGCTGCAAAATTGTTCCTGTGATTCGATACAATTTTGGCTTCCAGTGATACATATTACCTTGACTTCAGTCAGTCAAGGTAATCAGTATCAGTTGTAACTGAAATTAAATTTAAATTCCAACTGGATTAATCACCCAGTCACAGTGCATGTGAACCAGCCAACATGCAATGCTCAGATGTAATTTGATTGCTACATTTTTTATAAAGTTATGTATGCAAAAACAACAGTAGCCTGATGTTTCACTACAGTGGAAACAAGTGTTTATCTCACTGACAATGGTTCTTCAGTCTGAAATAGTTTTTGGTACTTTGGGGATGGAAACACAGATAATGAGTACTTTTTTCTTCCTTGAAACCAGGAAAGAAAAGAAAAGAAAGAAGAAACCAGGACAGGTTTTCACATAAAAGTTAATAATGAATAGCATCTCTATAAATACATAAAAAAGAGAGAAGGGATACCAACATTACAGATGCAGGTTCCGTTGCCCAGGTCTCCATCCTGACAGACCCCATTATTGTTGCAGGTCTTCCCAGACCAGCTGGGGCAGGCTGCAGACACACAACAAGTGAGAATGTGTGATTAGAAAAAATCAGAGCTGTTTATTCAATTTGTGCATTGAACATTTATCCAGTTTGAATTCATATAAACATTTGGCAAACCGTGTAAGATAACCTGATGATGTCTATCTGTGACTAAACTGTGCACTATGCGCAGTGTGGGTTTCAGGCATGCCAGACTGCGAGAAAAGTAATGTGTTGAATCACAAATTACACAGAGATTAAAAAAAAAAACAAAAAAACATAACACAGCCATGTGTCACCAGCTAATGTCCTGCTTTCATGAGTTGAAAATGTATCTGAATATTTAAAAGTTTCCAGCAGAACTGTATTACTAAGTAGCTCTGTGAAAGATGGAAAATGTCAGAAGACACACTGTTATCCTCAGCAAAGAGGGAATTAAGGCGGTGCAAGAAGTGGATGAGTTGTACTTACTTGTGCGAACTTACACACCAAGTGTTACTACAATCAAACTTATTATTCAATTAGGAATGCCAACAGGACATAACCACATTTAAACAAGCAAGCAGGTGATGTGATGGAAATGCTTCATCTCTGTTTATCATCTGATCACCAGTTGAAGTAGGCTTAGAAAAACCTGATAGTTAATAGAGCAGAAGAGAAAGGCCTTTTTTTATTTCTGCTGGATGTTTTAATTATGTCTATAAAAAATAATAAATGTATGAATTTTCATCTTCTACCCTTCCACTGAGTAATCCTAAATCCACATGTTTCCAGCTCCAAATTTATGTTAATTTATTAGGCTATTTATTTTTGTATTTTTTGAAGTTTTTTACCTTTCTGCACTTTGGTTATTTGCAATAAACAAGAAAACAGGTGATGTGTTTATGTAAGTTAGTTAAGTTACGTAAGTGATATGATGATATGGCTGCTGGGGCGATCGTGGCTCAAGAGTTGGGAGTTCGTCTTGTAATCGGAAGGTTGCCGGTTCGAACCCCGGCTCAGACAGTCTCGGTCGTTGTGTCCTTGGGCAAGACACTTCACCCGTTGCCTACTGGTGGTGGTCAGAGGGCCCGGTGGCGCCAGTGTCCGGCAGCCTTACCTCTGTCAGTGCGCCCCAGGGCAGCTGTGGCTACAATGTAGCTGCCATCACCAGTGTGTGAATGGGTGGATGACTGGATATGTAAAGCGCTTTGGGGTCCTTAGGGACTAGTAAAGCGCTATATAAATACAGGCCATTTACCATTTTACCATTTGCTGTGACAGCATCATTTCCCAACTCTTGGGGTGAATAAAGCATATGTTATCTTTTTATTAATGGATTCATTCTCTGTCTAAAACATGATGTCTTAGCTCCTCCCCGTTTACACAAACCTTCTTAGGATTGGGTTTTCCTTATAAACACAGCAGGTGAGTGGGTGGGACTGATATGTTCATGAGATGACCATGCGGTATCTGATGACCATAAGGTATCTGAAGCCTGAGCGTTTAACTCACAGTGATTACTTGTACATATGCAGATGACCTCCAGCAAATCAACTGACCCAAAGAGAAGCAACAGAGACATGTTCCTTCAGAGACACGGTCCACTCTCTGGTTGAAACTTTCTGGGGGTTTGTTTGTTTGTTGTTGGGTTTTGTTTTTTTGTTTTTTACTGGAGCAGGATAATGAGCACAAAACCACCTCAAAGCTTTCCCAGGACAAAGAAATCCAAGGACTGCTGACAGCCGTGGCCTTCACCCCACAGTCGCCTGACCTCAAACCCAATGAACATTCAAGGGGGGCACTTAAAGACTGTGAAAGCCAAACACGGCTGACATTACAAGAAGCTCTTTGGAGCACTCTCAGGTTATGGTGGAATAACATCAGTTATCCGTCCATGGTGTTAACAAAATTGGGTGCATGTGCAGCCCTAGTCCTTCCATAAAGTGCACCTACAGGCTCAGGAGCACATTTGCATGACTCACAGCTATTGGTCTTAACGCACAAGCTGTTTTAGCTCCTCCTCCATTAAACTTAATTCTTCGTAAACAGATGTTTTTACTGACAGGTGGGTGGAGCTTCTGTGCTCACAAACAGAACTGTGCATACCCAGTGTTGCCAACTTAGCGACTTTGTCGCTATATTTAGCGAGTTTTCAGACCCTCTTAGCGACTTTTTTTCTAAAAAGCGACTAGCGAGAAATCTGGCAACTTTTTCTGGTGTTATTGGAGACTTATTTATGACGACACATTTGCCGGTCACTTTTGCCGGTAAAGGAGCAGGGTTGGAATTGTGACATTAAAAAAAAAACAATAATTGCTAAAAGAAATTTAATTTGTAGTTCCAAATAAACTCTAAGTGCATTTAGGACGTTTTTTTCCTCACTTTATGTCTCTTCCACACGATGTTATTTCTCTCTTCAACAACGTAGGTTACAATTACATTATGCAAATTAGGAGATGACGTCATTTAGCGACTTCTAGCGACTTTTAGGACAACCAATATCACTTTTCAGTACTGAGGAGTTGGCAACACTGTGCATACCTGGAATGACTATATTAGTTATAGCTGCTCTTCCTGACATCACACAGAACCAACGATTAATAAAGATTTCCGGGAATGGAGTGTCAAGAGCAGTCTAAATTAATGAGGAGGTAGATAACGAGGAAAACTATAAGTTTATCCTTTAAACCAAGATATAAGCATATGAAACAGTGTCAACAGAGTCATGCTGATTTTTTGGAAGCCAAATATAACAATCGAAATAATCTGTGGCATTGTCTTCTATGATGATTAAGATTTTTGTCAAGTATAAATATATATGACGTTTACTTACTAGACTATGAAATGCGATACATACGTTGTCATTAATGGTGCACTGGTAACAGCTTCACAGTAAAATATGGGCAGTAAACGGCAAACCCACATTAATTAGCTGGACTAACGCTAGCTTTGCTCAGAAGATCTCAAAACTAGCTAAAAGTGCCTTTATGTTGATGACCGTTAAACATTGTCCTAAACAACAGACGTTATCACTTAGTTCTTCTTGTACAAACACAGTACAGCTTACATACAACTCAATTTTCCAGAAAAACGCATTCACGACTTTATCTTTTTCTACCTGTAACAGATAAATTACACACTGGGACCATAGCGTTATGTGATTGGTGGAGAGTAACAATCAGTCAAACGACCAATCAGAACTATGATATAAAGGTACAGCCCTGCCTTCTTATTATTTATTATTTTATATCATTTTCTTTTTGTAGTGACTCCTAGCGCTTGTTTAAGTTTAGTTTTTATTGTTTGAAATGTTTCGTTTCCCTATAGTTTTATTAGTTTGTCTGTTTGGTGTTTAAAAAATTATTATAATATTGTTTTGTTTTGTTTTTTTGTCAGGGGAACATTTAAGAACATTTAAGAATCCTCCAAAAACAGAAATGAAAGTCGACAGAAGCAAGAATGAATTTATGTGTGTGAAAGGGAAGCAGATGGAAAGGTGAACATGCAAGGAGCAGAGGTAGAGAAGGTGGAGTCAGTGTCATAAATGTGCATTTTTTTTAACCTGCTTAAATCAATAAAGTTATTTCTAGTTTGAGTTTCAAATTAGCTAAAAGCACTGTGTCCTCTGCTGAGGGAATGTACTGTATTTCGGTTGACTGTTACTACAGTCAACCATCAAAACCTATAAATATTTTTATGTTTGATCCAGTCAGCTGCTCAGTCTTTGTTGGACTCTATAAACTGGAACGCAGATTAGAAAATGAATCAGTATTTTGAAATCATTTATGTTTAAATGCATCATTTAAAGCTGGTTATTAAAGTTATTTCTACCTGTTCTTCACCAGTATCAGAGTTCAGTTCACAGGATAACCTTTAATGTTTAGATGTTTCCTTTTTAGACTTGTGCAAAGTTATGAATTCATAAGAGTAATAATTTTCTGCATTACTCTCTTTAATTTTATTATTATTACTTTTATTGAATCAGGAAGTCCCACAAAGATCAAATCTATTTTACAAGGAAACCTCGCCAAGGCAGCAGCCATACAAACTCAAAACATCTTTTTTCTTATTTGCAGCACATTTTTTGCTTTCTGATCTTTTAGTTTTTATATTATTTGTAGATCTTGATCACCTACACATCTGATAATGTCTCTGACTGAGGTAGGCGGTGCTCATTTGATCCATTTTGTGGAGAAGTTGTACGATCCATTAAACACTGCTGCAGACTAAAGCAGGAAGTCTGGGTTTAAATGTGATCAAAATTATGGCACAAATGATAGTTCATCATATGTACTTTATGTGTGTGTGTGTGTGTGTGTGTGTGTGTCTTACAGAGACACAGCGGTCCCCAGTGCTGTTGGCAGCACTTTGGCTGCATGATGTTCTTCACACAGATGTGCTGACATCCCTCCAGCTGCAGCTCCCTGCTGCCGATGTTCACCACATAACTGCAGCACAGCGAGACTCGAGGTAAACAAACTGCCTTAATCATACCACTGCTGCCAGCGCTACTAATTACTACTGCAAATCTCACAGTTAGCATTCATGAGTTATCCTTGAATCTACGCTTTGCATGATTAATAAAGGTGGAATTATGTTGCTGTCATTATTTATTTAACAGGGAAGGTGCATGTTAAGGTACACTGGCATAAAAAAGATGTAAACATGTCAGATTTTGGCAGAACTGTTCATTTACAACAGTGATCCTAGAGGAGGGTCACATGAAACAATATACAATATGCAAAAGACATACAGGTGTACAACATAACACACATAAAGGCATTGCTATAGGTAAGCTGTTCCAGTCTTCACTTCATGTTAACTGTGGGTATGAAGCTTGACCTGTACCTGCAGTTGGTGATGCCAGTGCTGCTGAAGCCGCGGGGGCAGCTCGCAGTGATGGCAGCAGCACAGGAAGTGCAGTCTGTTTGTACCTCCAACCTCTGCAGGATATCACATCGACCAGGAGGAGGAGTCTGAGGAAGGAGAGGAGCTGTTTACAGTCTTATACCACTCTCTGTCCACATTTCACAATATCACTGTTAATATGGACAGACCCCTGCAGATGGTATTCTAATACATCTCTGTTTTTAATGAGCAACAATTTGTGATAAGACATCTTCTGATATTCCCACAACTGATATTTATAACTAAAATCACTACTACAGGTATCAGTATCAAGCAGCATAAAGATAATAACAGGTGTGGCACAGCTGTTGGTAAGATCGATGGTAAGAGTAGTTGTATCATTACAGTAGTAATAATACAACAGTAGTAATTACAGAACCCGTTTTTACACAAAAAGCAGCAAAAAAAAGAAGTGCAAACCAAACTGCATTCTTTAAATGCATTTTAAGACTTGATGTGTGTTTGATTAAATTACAGAGTGCTGGTATCATTTAATCTTGTTTTTACTGAAATAACTGACAATGATGACTGCCAAGAAAAAGAATAAGGAATAATTACCAGCAAATTACAATAACCTCAAACCCTTACATACATATATAAGAGTTTTCACATTAACAGCAGTTCTTTTAGAAAACTATGTTTTAAAGTTGCAGAAGGTTGCCAATTTTTTTAAACTTATTTAGACAAAGGCTCTCAAACTCTACAGCTGGGATTATTCTCTATACTGACACATCCATCTCTGCTTATCCATGTCAGGGTCGCGGGGGGCTGGAACCTAACCCAGCTACCGTCACCAATCTGACACAGGGCTAACACAGAGGGACCAACAACGCAATGAACGCACAAGCATCTCAGTATTTTGGATGCCTTAGTAGACTGTAGCAACCAGGAATTGAATCACCAACCTACTGATCAGAAGCTGACCTGTTCTGCAGCACATTCATGATAAAAGCGGAGACCGTGTAGTGGTGAATGGATGTTTTAACTTATTTAAGTGAAGTAAAAACTTGAAAGTACATTCTGCCTCCGATTACTGAAACTGTGTATGACTCCAACTCATAATTGCTGTTTGGTTAAGTTCTGGAGCACTTCATCATTTTCACACAACAAATTCAGTCTGCTGTTTGATGGCCTTCACTGTGAACGTTATTAAAACAGCCCTGGTGATGATACAGCAACGTCAGCAGAGTTTTCTTACTTACAGACAGTGGACTAAATGTTATGGAGTCTGCAGGATGTGGCTCTTTAACACAGAGACATTTTTTTGGGTGTTTAACCCATAGGAGGAACCAAAAGTCAGACCAATGCATCCTTTGTTGCTTCAATACCGGCCAGATATTGCTCAATGGATCCGTTCTATAAACAAACAACTGAGAGACTGTTTGGGAATGGATCTTAAAAATGTAAAAGTGTAAGTGTAAATGAAATATTTCAACAACTGCACACAGTGCCACAGTATTATTTACAATCTCATAATGAACTGTAGTAACTGTAAAAATCCCTCTGATGTTTTATCCAGCAACATTATTGGCATGAATGCAAAACTAGTGACTCAGTTTAAATTACACTTGCCCAACATATTTATTTTAAAGGTTTAGAGGTTTTAGAGGTTTAGTAATAAATTTGATAATGTTGGCTGGGCAACATGAGATAGGGGTAGTTATATAGAATTCAGTGATCATTTACATTATCACTTTTCAGATGGTCTGGTGGTGGCAAGAAGCAGTGGCAATAGAAGCATGAAGTTCCACTAACATCAAACGTATTTTTCACGGTGGCAGTGATACATTTTGCACAAAACATAAATGTCCAGAACAAGAGAAATACGTCTCCTTCAGCATGTTCCTCAGGTCTTTCTGCAGAGACACTCTGCAGTGTGTAGTAAGAAAACACCGTTTTCCTCGTATCTGCTTTTTGTTCTTTGTTTACATTTAGTTTTGTGATGGAAGACTTTGACCAATCACAGGCTTTTCAGACCAGACCAGAAGTAAAAAATGGCGTTGCAAGGGATGAAGCAGCTGCCTACACTTAACAGAATGGGGTTTAAGTCCTGTATGAGGCCAGAAAAGAGCCTGGCTTCTGAAGCAGGTGCAGATGCTTGTCTGCTGTTAAGGGCTTAAAACAGAGTGATGAGAGCTGGAGGGCAGTTTTCCGTGTTCAAATTGCAGTTTTTATTTGTTTGTTTGTCTGTAGATTTCGGCCTCATGCAGCTTTAAACTCAGGATATCTTGTCTGAGTTCATGAACTACTTGAAAATACAATGCCTTTAATATTTGGAATATCTAATTATAATGAACTTTCCAACTTTCCAAAGCGCTATTACTTCTTACTAAGCTGGTTTAGGGCCTAAATATATCACAGGAATACCTTTTTTAACAGCTTTGTTTGTGTTGGAAAGCCGTTTCTATGTACAGACAGATATACCAAACTGTTTTTAATGTGATTAATTATTGTTTGCAATCACTTTTACGCAATAAAGAATCAACCCGACTCGCTGCTCCAGATCTTTCAGCAAAAACATTACAAAGTAGAGATTATTAAAGGAAAATTACTACAAAATCAAAGGCTGTGATATTAAGACAACATGTGCTTATAAAAATCTGAGAAAAGTTGTAGGAGAGCACAACCTGACAAATGGCCTCACTTTGTAACTTCAAGGTTAAATATTTTGAGTTTCTGAAATTGTTTAGCCCTGTTAAGCTGATGCAACTCTGTTTTAAAAAACTCTGGGTCTCATTTGCAGCTTTACTCATTTGTATCATGCAGAGATGTCTATGATGTGGAAGTTCCAGGTTTGCAGTAGCAAATGATTGACTTTACTGTATACACAGTGCCATGCGTAGTTTGTCACACTGAGCTGTTTAATGTTTGTCGTTTATGTCTACAGCTAAGCTGTTTGGGTTGTTTTTTTAATTCACCTTCATATCACAACAACAAAGCTTTAACACCTCTGACAGTCGCAGGTTAAGTTCATCAGTGGTGATACTGAATTAGAGAAAGTATAGTTACTCATGCCTGCATAAAGTAATAGAAATACAGTAATATACTGCTTTATTGTCATTAAAAAACAATCACGCATTGAATGCTAACTGATACTAAATTTCAAAACAGTTGTATTGAGTTTTATTTGTGATCAAATAGTGCAGTAAGCATGTAATCATAGTATTTACATCATGGAAACATTTCACTGTTAAGCTCATCTACTTAAAGAAAAGCATGTTATTTTAAGGTAAGGACACACCACTCTCATTCTAAATTCAAAGCCAGGGAATAAAAATCAGTTTTAAAATGTGGTTTTAAAACAGGTGGGGCCATCCTAACATGGGGAGGGAGATCACCCCACAGTTTGGGGGCGAATAGCTACAAAAAGTCGATCTCCACTGGTTTTCAGCTGACCTCAGTGGCCTTGAGAGAGTGTATGGAGTCAGAAGCTCAGATATGTGCAGTGGTGCTGATTCATTAAAGGTTTTTAAAATAAATTAAAAAAAAACATCTTAAAAAGGGGTAATGGAGGGTGGTGTTAACCATACAGTTACATTTTTGACATTTACATCCATGATTCAAAGACAGTAGGTGGTACATGACCTCAGCGTGGTGGTGTAGTTGGAGGTGTGTTACCTGTTGTTTCACTGAAGGTAGCAAGCAGAGCAGTGGCAGCAGCAGCAGCAGCAGCATGGCTCAAAGTCTCACATCCAGATACAAAAACAAACCAACTAATCCTCCTCAGTAAGCAAAACAAAAATCAGTTAAAAATAATATAAGAATATGTCCAGAGAGTTGTAACTAAACTCGTTTCCTGCTCCCGTGTCAGCGCTGAACTTCAAATAAAACCTGAACTACTAACTACAGGAAAAAATACAGATAGCAACATCCTCTGTGCAGGAAAAACAAAATGATTAGAACACAATAGCCAAGTATTCCTCAGATAATGATTGGGGAAGCTGAAGTAACCTGCTGCTTAAAGACGTGGAAACGCTGGAAAAATGTAAGCACTTAGTGAAAAAAAAATCCCAAAAAATACACAGGGTTGATCCAACCAACAATTAACAGCAGGCTCACTTGGGACGCTGTTATGTGGGAAATGACCAACAAACAACAGCAAACGAATGAACTCTGAGCTCAGCGTGCAGCGAGACAGAGGCTGCAGCGACTACTTGTGTCACGTCTTTCCTCCCTAATCTAGGAAGAGAAAGAAAGAGGAAAAAGCACACAAAGTGGTAGAATAGGAACCTCCCAGTAGGAAGGTCATCACCTCCTACCACTCCCCCAGTAACAGCAGAGACACTTGTTTTATTCACAAGAGAATGAGGAATATAGTCGCACACAAACACACCCATGGAAATCAACTGTGATGACTTCAGACCACAGATTCACAAACAGCCATGAGATAAACATCAAAACAGAACTTTACTTTAGTTAAAGATATCAAAAAGCTGGACAGTATGCAGTGAAGTTTTCCATTTTTCCATTTTCTGTCTGCACAGACATACCCAGACATCCCTCTCCCTGGTCACCCCCTCTCCCCAGGAAGAGCTGGAGGAAGTGAATTGCCACTGTGTGCCCTAGAGATCCTCTGGGGGTATGTTTTTACGGAGGATTTGCCTTTCCCAAGGCAAAATGGCTCTTAGTGACGAGCCAGACCATGTGGAAAAGATATATATAAATCTTATAAAGTTTGTATCTGTCTTGTGTGGAACTTGTATGAAAAGCATACAAGAGTGAAAACAGATATAAGATCCCTTGAAAAATTATATAATGAAACTTGTATGTTTTGGATACTTACTAAAACAATATATGAAAGTAATGAGAAAGTGGCCACTTTCATATAAGCCTTACATGATTCACTATATGAAGTAGGCCACATCTTATGCAAGTCTTTTGTAAGTTTTTACTATTTCTTTTCCATATGGGAGACCAAGTGTGATCCATAAGACCCTAATGGCAGAGATAACTTTGCACTGACAGGGGTCCCACCTAGGAGCCAGGTCTGTGGACCCTCCACCCACAGGAGGGGTTGTAGGTTGCAGTGAGGCCTTGGTGGTCTGATCTCCGGTTACTGAAACTGAAATAGTGAAATCCTAATATACTCTTATCCAAGGTTATTATTATCATTAACTAAAACGAAACTACAAACTAAAAGTAGGTGTTAAAAATAACTTGTTTATAAACATACAAAGTACTCTATAAAGTAACTGAAATGATACTATCAGCTTAGACAAATAACTAAGGAAATAATAAAAATAAGCAGGAAATGTATTCAGTTTCAGTCAGTGAGGTCAGATTTGTCAACACAGCAACGCTTATAAAACTTTGGCTCATTTGTTCACTTGGACATATAACAGGAAGTGTAGTAACATCTGCTCAAAACTTCTTTAATCTTGTCCCTAAAAATACCACAAACACACATGTTAAAAACACAAAAACTAAAACTTTCAATGAACCTTAAAAAAAAAAAAAAAAACTCAATAGAACCTAAAAACATTCAAACAAAAAAAACACAAATTTAAAAAAATCGAATTCACGCTGTAAAATAACTAAAACTAAACTGAAATTAAGATTAAAATGATTAACAATGAAATAAAAACAATATTAGTGGCAATATGTATAAAACTATATTTAAAAAAAAAACAGATTTCAGACAAGCACAGCAAAAGGAAATTCACTGACTTGTGTTACTCCAGGTAACACAGGCTCATCTTGCTCGCATGTGCAGTCACCCCTAAAAGCCTGTTTTGACCTAGGACAAACCCTGATGTTGCATCTCAGACCATGCAGCACTAACCAGCAGAGTAACTGCATTTTTACTTATTTTCTGTATCTTCAGCCATGCCAGCCTGTGACTCACACTCTGGGTCAACCTGACCTGTGCTCTCTCTCCTCTGCACTCTCTGTGTGGTGAGTGTGTGTTTATTTACTGGAGTGAAGACAGGTGTGTTTAAGCTTCATGAATCAATACCTCTTCCACAGACACTTAATAATGCCTCAGGCTGAGCATGTTCACCATTGCCATCTTTCTATTTACCAATCAGATGTGACAAGCGAGGAGTGGATCTGACTCTGTAAACTCTCTGCTCATTGGCTGACCACCTGTGACAGACAAATTATTAATAAGAAAGCATATCCTGGAGCAGATCCTCTTCTATGACTCTTAAACTGGAAAGAAAAAAATTAATGAGATGTTTTATTTACTATGACCTGAATCCAAGTGACCAAGCCCAAACGTGTTTCCTGATGTCAAAGAGTGAGGGAGATAAGAGGCGTTTTCCCATAGATTTCTATACAACCGGAAGTCTTTTTGCAGCCAGAGCAACCGCCCCCTGGTGGCCAATCAAAATTTGCATTGCGGTCAGGAAGTCTGACAGAGGAACGGCAAAGAGAGTGCAGTTGTATTTCAAAATAAAAGCCCCTGAGTAGACTAATTGTTCCTGTTGTAATTTGAAGTTGTGCAAAGGACAGAACAGAACTAGGGCGCAAAGTCACAGATGTATCTACTGACTACTGTACTCCTGAAGTTATCGGCTAAATATTTTGATAGTTTGAGATCTCAGATGGGATATGACAGTGCTTCATTTACTCTGACACACTGGGATCTCTCAAAAATGACTTTTCTCCATTAAAATATGTGCTCTTGCAGTGTTAAAATGCAGTTATATTGTTTTTAATTCTCTAAAGCAGAATGTTTTGAATGACCTCTAACTAATGCTACTAAATATTTGTAATAGATGGTGATTAATGATATTCATCCTGCGAGGTGTGTCTCAGAAGAGCAGCAGTGAGATTGTGAGAATTCGTCTCCTCTCCCAGCCCAGAGCTTCAAACGGATTTCCCCTCCTGCTCATTCCAGTGTAGCGGTGTGATTTGGACGGATTTCCTCGTGAGCTGACACAATTCCCCGTCTGCTTCGAATGACAACCGTAAACAAATGCAAAAGCGGTGTTTCTTTCCTGTTTTAATCCAGCCAGGCTCGATAAACAGACACAGCAAGGTGACTGTCACTGGAGACAGGGTCAAGGGTCAGACAGAACAATAGCAGGAAGCGAGTGCTTTACCACAGTTTACTGCCTTGCTCACTGACTTTCCAGCGGCAGACTTTATTCTGACAGATGTTCCAAACGGCTAAAAGAATCTAACCACAAGTCAGAACCTTTTTAAGTTTCCCTCATGTTTACAAGTTGCACTATTTTGCTGTTTCATCTGGTATCCTGGTAAAAACCATAGACTGTATATAAAAGATGAACGCAGCCGCTTTGGCAGCACCCATTAGTCTACCATTAAAGTTTCAAGCTGAGCATTTTGGTCATCGTCGTACTGTATATGACATGGAGTTCTCGGCTTGCAGCATGTACAGTGCAGCGATTCCCATTAGCAATCAGAAGGATAAAGAAGGGAAGCAAGGCTGAGTCGCCTTAAAGATTTACCCACAGTGTCACGGTCGGATCACTCCTGAAACCTGGATTTGAAAAGCTAAGACGAAAACAAAATGCTGAGACTGTGGGTGATGTCATGGTGGCCATGAGCATTTTTCACGTACAGTCTTTGTTTGCAGCCTGTTGGTCATTCGAAAGAAAGCAGGGTGAAAACTCCATCTTAGTGTAAAAAATGTAAACTTTTAACAATTAAATGTCAGAGATTTTATTAACGGGAGACTCAAAACTCCATGATTAGGGACAGTAAATATTAAATGAAATTTAAATTTAGGCACTAATGAAGTTGAATGAGTTCAATAGTTATATGATTTCTGGTTTTATGAGTTATTCTGTTTTCATTGCATGCATAGATTTATATATTATTTACTCCAAATTTGTTTATGTGTCTTAATGCATCACATTAACACTTTTATTGGGGAGTTCAAGAAATATTCAGCCTCTAATCGACTGATTCATGTTTTTGGAATGTCCAACCTTTGTGTTTGTAACAATGAAGTCTTTCATCTGTTCTGTCTCATATGTACTGACTTGGGTCCATGTTCATGTTTACTAATTAAAAAATTAATTAAGGTTGAAAATGTCCATGTTAGGAAACAGGGGGAGTCAGTGGAGTGAATCAATTTACAGTCTTTTACAAGATTTGGTTTATTTTTAATATGTTTTTAAATTTAAATAGGTTCTTAATAACATTAAAATGGGATGCTACAAAACAGATTGTTTAAACTAAATTAGCTGAGCACAAGCATTTCTTGAGGGGCCAACAATAGGTAAAAAAAAAAAAAGTTGATCTTGTGACACATTTTGATTGATAGCCCCACTAGCTGCAATAGTAATGCACTTTCACTGTTTCAAAACCTTTGAAAGGTTTGTGGGGGGGCACAGATGTCCCTGTGTCCCAGTGACCTCAACCTCAGTAAATGCCTCCGATCAGCACTGTGAGCTGGAAATGAGAGACAAGAGCAAAAAAAACACAGGCACACAAAAAACAATGAAAGACATGAGAAAGATCGGGAACAATTACTGCTAACAACACCATTCACTGCGGACTCTTCAGCGATCCAAACATGAATCAGACAGAAAAGGAGAGTGGCCTGAGACGAAAAATGCCTTGAGTCAGCCGGAAAACAGCCAAGCAGATGAGAAAAGCATGACAGATAAGAGGAAACGAGAATGGATTTACTATCAGTGTCACATCCCTCTGGTGTTCCCTGATGCCTCTCTGTTCCAGCTGTTTGTCAAAGAAGCCTTTAACTGCATTCAGCAATATCCAGAACACCTCGCAGCGCTCCATGTACCAGGTTAAAAGTGGTTCACAAGTTCATGCGAGTTTAAAATGTGCAGCTGATGTGAGGTTTGATTCTTTGCTTCTGAGCTCACGATTGGAGACGTTCTACACATGTTATTATCATCTTTGTCTGATCTGAGAAAATTCACCTGTTTTCTTAAACAAGAACGCATCGATGCAGAGAGCATCGTTTCATGATATTTTTATTACAGTATGATGACGTCAGCCTATTATGGCATCATTGTACTCATGGTGAACTTTAACAATGATGGTCAAGTTCAAATGCTTAGCCAACCAAGGTACTCATGTCCCTCAAGGCCTAGTATATTGTTGTGAAGTTTGAAGACGATCCATAAAAATGGTGGGTAATATAAAGTTTTTACTGATTTTCAGATTTGATGTGAACTTGACTTTGAATTTCACCAAAATTAAATCAGCTTGAGCTGTTATTGGTGTCCACCATCACGGAAAGTTTTCAACATGATATCTTGAAAACTGGATGCTAGCTTGCTAACAGACAGACCAACATTGTTGCAGGCTCCCTCCCTTTGGTGGGAGCATAAAACAGCCTTTATTCTGTTAAATGTTGGCCACAAAGTCAAATTGGGGCACTGTGCCATTATGTACAAAAAGGAGTTGACTCAGCTGGTTTTGGATGCAAAACCAAACTAAACTGTGAACTCAGTCAAATCGAACTGTAAACAGATAATGGTAATGTTAGCAGTACATCTGCCGTATAGCAAGAAGTCTTAATTGCTGTTGCATGTTTAATGTTCATGGTTTTAGTTGCTCAGCTATTAATGTTAGCTAACTTTAAAGAAAGCTTTCACAGGACTCTCTGTACTAACAGACGACCTAATTTTTGACGCTACTTTGGTATACAATGGAGTTCAGGGTCCACACTCATAAACTCAAATCATCACGCCTCCATCACCATGCTGACAGGCGTCCAAACATCTCTGCTTTGGTCTCATGTGTACAAAGGACACTGATCCAGAAGTCTTTGTGGTTTATTCAGATGCAGTTTTGTAAACCTAAGCTTGGGAGTGATGGTTCTGTTTTTTAAAGAGTAGAGGCTTTCTCCTGCCAACCCTTCCAAACAAGCCACACTTGTCCAGTCTCTTTCTAACTGTGCTGTCATTAACTTTAATGTTTAGCATGCTAACTGAGGCCTGTAGAGCCTGATATGTACAGTGGGGCAAAAAAGTATTTAGTCAGCCACCGATTGTGCAAGTTCCCCCACTTAAAATGATGACAGAGGTCAGTAATTTGCACCAGAGGTACACTTCAACTGTGAGAGACAGAATGTGAAAAAAAAAATCCATGAATTCACATGGTAGGATTTGTAAAGAATTTATTCGTAAATGAGGGTGGAAAATAAGTATTTGGTCACCTCAAACAAGGAAAATCTCTGGCTCTCACAGACCTGTAACGTCTTCTGTAAGAAGCTTTTCTGTCCCCCACTCGTTACCTGTATGAATGGCACCTGTTTGAACTCATCATCTGTATAAAAGACACCTGTCCACAGCCTCAAACAGTCAGACTCCAAACTCCGCCATGGCCAAGACCAAAGAGCTTTCGAAGGACACCAGGAAAAGTATTGTAGACCTGCACCAGACTGGGAAGAGTGAATCTACAATAGGCAAGCAGCTTGGTGTGAAAAAAATCAACTGTGGGAGCAATCATCAGAAAATGGAAGACATACAAGACCACTGATAATCTCCCTCGATCTGGGGCTCCACGCAAGATCTCATCCCGTGGGGTCAAAATGATCATGAGAACGGTGAGCAAAGATCCCAGAACCACACGGGGGGACCTGGTGAATGACCTGCAGAGAGCTGGGACCAAAGTAACAAAGGTCACCATCAGTAACACACTACAACGGCAGGGAATCAAATCCCGCAGTGCCAGACGTGTTCCGCTGCTGAAGCCAGTGCATGTCCAGGCCCGTCTGAAGTTTGCCAGAGAGCACATGGATGATACAGCAGAGGATTGGGAGAATGTCATGTGGTCAGATGAAACCAACGTAGAACTTTTTGGTATAAACTCAACTCGTCGTGTTTGGAGGACGAAGAATACTGAGTTGCATCCCAAGAACACCATACCTACTGTGAAGCATGGGGGTGGAAACATCATGCTATGGGGCTGTTTTTCTGCCAAGGGGACAGGACGACTGATCCGTGTTAAGGACAGAATGAATGGGGCCATGTATCGTGAGATTTTGAGCCAAAACCTCCTTCCATCAGTGAGAACTTTGAAGATGAAACGAGGCTGGGTCTTCCAACATGACAATGATCCAAAACACACCGCCCGGGCAACAAAGGAGTGGCTCCGTAAGAAGCATTTGAAAGTCCTGGAGTGGCCTAGCCAGTCTCCAGACCTCAACCCCATAGAAAATCTGTGGCGGGAGTTGAAAGTCCGTGTTGCTCGGCGACAGCCCCAAAACATCACTGCTCTCGAGAAGATCTGCATGGAGGAATGGGCCAAAATACCAGCTACTGTGTGTGCAAACCTGGTAAAGACCTATAGTAAACGTTTGACCTCTGTTATTGCCAACAAAGGTTATGTTACAAAGTATTGAGTTGTACTTTTGTTATTGACCAAATACTTATTTTCCACCCTGATTTACGAATAAATTGTTTACAAATCCTACCATGTGGATTCATGGATTTTTTTTTTTCACATTCTGTCTCTCACAGTTGAAGTGTACCTCTGGTGCAAATTACTGACCTCTGTCATCATTTTAGGTGGGGGAACTTGCACAATCGGTGGCTGACTAAATACTTTTTTGCCCCACTGTAGCTCCTGAGCTTTTTGCTTTCTCTGAGTGTTGCGCAGTCTGACCTTGAGATGAATTTTCTGGGACATCTATTCCTGGTGGCTGTCTTGAATGTCTTTTTTCTTGTGAATAATGTTTCTCACTGAAGAATGAATTATGTCTTCCCTCCTTGGTGTTGGGTTAAGACACACCTGAATGCTCCAGACCAGCAAACTGTTAAAACTACTTCTACTTAATTCTATTAAGCAAAACTAAGGGTTACTTAGTTTTTCACACACTGTTTCTTCATTCGGGTTATTTTGGGTAATTTCTGTTAAATAAATAATGAAACACTGTTGTTGTTATCTGATTTTATCTAACTTTAAGACTTGGAAAGGAACAAATGATTTCTTTATGTCTATATGTAAAACGTTAAAATTATAACTAAAAGAGGGTGCTCCAAACAGCAGAGGTAATAGCACAGTTCTCCTGTGCTTGCCCAGCTAACCCTTTGTTCCCCCAAAATCATTTATTAAGTCATGATGGCTCTTTTTAGTTTTATTTCTTTACATGAAAGCAGAATATTGGGTCTAAATTCTTTCCTATTGGTCTTTTGACCTGCTGGAAGGCACAGGCATGGGTCAGATAACAAGCTTTGCTGATCAGGCACTTCCTGGTACAGTATCGCTGGCCTTGGCCTGTTAAAGTGTCCCTAGAAAGGAAATCAGCAAATCTTCATGATGAGCAGCGTCAACAGACAGGAAATAGAGGAAGTTGAATGAGTTGAAAGTCGGCAGTATTTTTCGTGCCACTAAACCACCAAGTCATCAAAATCTCACTACGTGGTGACAGTGATTTACTGCTGACGGGTACCAGGAGATTAGAAATACTGAGGTCATGAATCAAAGTCAACCAACAACCTGCATTTGAAAATTCTCAGAAGTCGTGCAGACGTTTTTGAGGGTTTTTTTGTTTAGCTTCCGTAAAATTCCAAACCACTCTGTTATATCCAGACATAAAGGTATAAATCCTGTTTGAAAGCCTCCGTCACACAGCCAGGAACACTATCTGATATAGAAATTCTGAATATTTTAGAATTTCTTTTTGGCATAAGAGGATGAACTCCAGATCAATCAAAATAATAAAAGTTTTTAGGCCGATTATGCGACCTCCTCTGCCCCGAAGGCTGCAGTCCCCCCCCCTTGCTAAATGATCTGTATCGCCTCAGAGCTGTGGAAGCTCGATCTGAGCATAAGCGGTCTGGAGCCGAGAGGAAAATCAGATATAATCCCACGGGGCCCAGATATGTTTGGATTCCCTTGATGATGCAGATGAGTTCTGGTGTGCATTTCCACTGAGCTGTAGAGGAAATGCAGCAGCACCACCTCCACACTGCTTTTTAAATTTAAGCCAGAAAAAAGAAATAAGACAGATTTACTTAGGTGAAATGTCCAGTAGGTAAACTGCTTGATTTATACATTCATTCTTTTATCTGGTGCTTAATTACAACTTTTGTCTTATTTTAGTCGTAAGACTAAGAGCAAAGGGTTCAGACATTTTTCATAGTGCATGTTATTTAACAGAATTCAGGGTCATTATGCTCAGCTACATACTGAACTTAGAGGATAAAAATAAAGCAGCGATCCCTTTGCAATAGTATCGATCGGATACCAATACCAGCATTGTTATCGATAGTTAGATTGATCCAGCCCAGCACTAGTGCAAACTCAGTTCAGCTTTGGTGTCATCAGTGTCAAGATGCCAGGTTGGTGGTAAAGGGGTTACAAGTGCGCTGGGAACATAAGTAACGCTAAAAAATATATCTTTCCAGTTCTCACTAGAACCAGAAGAAAAGTCGCTCCATCAGGCGATGGCATACTGATGTCGTAAAGGGATGTGACAATCCATTAAAGCAGCAGTTTAATGGAACTGTTGTGCAACCTTACTGTAAAAAATCCTGGACACACCCTGGTGTATTCACTTCCTGTACACTATAAATACAAGCAATGTTCTTACTGAACATAAACTGGTGCATTTAACCCAATATATATTCTGCTTTTCAAATGTAACTTTCTGACACTAAGCTATTTGGATTTTTCACACATATTGAGGAGTACATGGCCAAAAATACAAACATTGATACTAAGCACAAAGACTCATGGGACTGTAAACATTTAGCTTCTAATCTGTAATCATGTTGTGGTTATTACTTCAGTTCTGCTGTGTTTAGATTTTAAATGTTGTGGAGGTCTGATGAGGTTTCGAGTGTGCATGTGGTTACAATTTGGCCACCATGACCGACGCTTCAGTAGAGATCAATGAGTCGCTGCACTGATCGTTCAGGGCTGGTACCAGAGTTCTATCTGGACGCAGCGTTTTCAGTGGGAGAAACATCCAAGTGACTTCTTCAGTCTCAGCCGACTGCAGGTTTTCCCAACCAATAAATTTGCGTAATTACTGAAAGTAGCACCACTGGTGGGCTGAGAGGTCAGTTTCTTGATCATTAATATGCAAATTGTTATTACCCTTGATTAACAACCATTGATCACTGACAATTGATCAACGGCCATGAATACCATTCACAGAGTTGGGGAATGCTTCTTTTAACATTTTAAATACTGACAAAAAAGCAATTTATGGAGACATTATTTTATTGTTTTTTAGCTTTTTTTTTTTCTTTTTTTTTAAATAAAGGGCATTTAACTTAAAATTAAAGAGAACTCCTAATCAACTCTAACTTGTCCTTCTCAAATAGATTTTTAATTTAACTAAAGCCAGCTTATCAAATTTTGCAGTCTGAGTTTTAAGGCTTGTCAGACAACCTGCTCATCGGCTACTAAAATATCACAAATACAAAAAAGGATATTTCTACTTTGCAACAACAAATTATTTATCTTCTGTCACCACAATATAAAGGTAAAGAACAAAAGCACAGTGGAGTCCTCACGGTGACTGAGGTGTGAAGGAAAACATGCAATTTTCAGTCTTTATGAGTTTTACTTCTGCTGAGCTAACAGAATGAGAAACTGACTTCTAGTGTAATCAGCACATCACTCGCAGTTCTTTTTATTTCTTTTGCTGCCGGTGAGCCGGACACTTGTCAGTCATTTTCCACAGAAGCGCAGAGTGAACAGACCTCCTTTGGTTTCGGTCAGATTGCTGCATCAGCTGAAAAGTTTGCAGACTGTGGTTAAATCCTGCTGATTTTTTCAAAGAACCAAACCGCCAAAATAGGAATTAATATTTCATGGGAAAGCTTTCAGTTTCATTTTAATTCAGTGGTATTTCCCGTTTACAATGCCCAATAATGTTAAACAACAGTGGTGACGGGTGGGAGAGCATCCTATGTGTCATTTGTATTGTAAGAAAAACAAAATTACATAAAACACAAAGCAAAATATATTAAAAAAATAACACTCGATGATAATACTACATTTCAGAGTTCATGATGATAATAATATCAGGACCCTTGTGTCTTTTTACAAAATAAGCTTCAGGATGGGAAACATCCGTCTGTCCAAAAGCAACAATTATATTAATATCATATTATTAAAAAGCTTCATTATACAGTTCAGTAATACTGCTTCATCAGTTATAATGTGCAAGAAATAAAATGTTCAGAGAGAAGATTGTGCCGAGCAGCTGTGTGTTTGTGCTATTTCAAATGGAAACCCCCCCCGATCTTATCATCAGTCAGGCTGAACACACAAAGGAATAGGAACACACACACAAAAGCTATTTTTGGTTTTAAAGCCAGTAAATAAAAGCAAGTAAATCAAATAACTTTGGAGTTATTTAAATGTTTTCTTTCCTGTTTTAATAAAGCTACGCTTTTCCCTCTGCTTCCAGTATTTGTGCTAAGCTAGGCTAAACATGTCCAGCAAATGGAGGTGATCCACCTTCAGATCAGAGTCTGGATAAGACGGAGTCTTAGAAGATGAACCAGAACATAATCCTGAATTAGGAGTATTGGAGCTCCCATGGACCCTCTGCAGCGCCCAATGCTGTGCAAATCCAGTCTGTGTGTGCAACATCTACAACCCCCCCCACCCACCCCAAAAAGAAAAAATATATATATAAAATTAAAAAAATTTAAAAAGAATATACAATGTATGGTTAGATGCTTTACAAGAAGGAGAAGCTGTGCCAAAAAAAAAAAAAAAGTCTCAGGATTTTGGCTTCGTACAAGGTCACGGGCCTCTTCTCCTGTCTCCTGTCACTGTAATCCAGTGATGTGCAGACACTACTGAGGGGGACGGAGCCAGATTCCCACCAATCTGTAAGAAGAATAATTGCTGGGCTCAGATTTTTCAAATTACGGTGGTCACTGTCTCAGATTAGGCGATTGCGGGGTCATAAAATCCTGCATTTTCTTGCCTGAGAGACATAACGGTCGACATTTTGCTCTATGACCAATCACGTTCATCTCTCACAACAACAGGAAGGCGGCGCCATATAGAAACTTCCTGGAAAAGAATGTAAACAGACAACAGCAACCAAAGTGTTATGCGTGACTCTGTCCCCCCGCTCTGCTTCACATAGCTCTCCATTAGCCTTGATAACCCTTTTCTATTTGGCACCCCATCACTACAGGTCGCTGAATTTCACTGATGCTTCACGGTCTCTGGTCACTACTTCTACTCTCTTTCTGTATAAACACCTGTTGAGAGCAAAGCAGATTCAGGCCGTGGGTCCTCCAACCTTACGCAGCTGGTACCGCTCACTACAGGAGGCCAAAATAATCCAAACAACTCTGATAACATCACTATCATGTTTAGTTATAAACAGCTTAGTGGCATTCTGCGCTTCTACTGGTCAACATCAAAGAAGTGGAAGAACCAAAGTCACAGCACTGGTTTTCGCCCATTATGACGTACCCTTTTTGTGTTCTGACCAGAGTCGACACCCTCCGTCATCTGACTGGGCCGCAATTGTACTGATAGTGAGAAGTCTAAGCTCAGGATAAAGTCTCACTAAGCTTCAAACTGTGTTCAGTCGGTGGCCTGTTCCTCCATCTTCAAAGAACCGAAATGCTGAGAACCCCCCCCCCCAAAAGCACAGAAATGCTTTCATCATCTAGTGCAGTGAGTCTCAATATTTTCACCCATGACTCCACCCCAGTTATTATTAATTTCTGTCAATTATTAACCAAAAAAGGGAGGAAATTTCATTTTGTGTTCATCCTCCGCATAGAAATCTCTTCTCATCTTCAGATCAGATTTCTCTTCCCGATGTCCCTCCTGCAGTGACTCCATGGCCCAACACTGAGATTAAACCAATCAAACCCTGAGTCCATGTGTAAATGAACCCAATCACATGATGACTCCACCCACCAACCAGCAGCTGAGCAGTCACCTATTTGTCTGTCATCGCTGTCAACCAATCAGCCCGTGAGCTCAACAGGAAGCTCTCGGCTGCACAGCACCTCCCACTGTCGAGCGAGGAGCGAGATCAGCCTCTCTCTGCTGTCGGCTCCCGGGACAAAAATGCACCACTGCACCTCGCCCTCTGCACCCCTGCTGGCCACACCTCCTCTGGGATTAGCTTCATTGCAGCTGACAGCAAAGTGGTCCATGGTGAGGTGGCAGAGGAGGTCGGGGCCGGGCAGGTCGTCAAACACGAGAGTCAGAGCCTGGGGGTACGTCTGGTAGCCCAGCAGCACCCGGTCCAGGTCGCGGATCCTCCGGGCCTCACGCAGCTGGTACCGCTCCCTGCAGAGATTGCAACCGTCAGTAACGTCCAGTTATACTTATTTCTATTAAGGAAAAAAAACAACTCATTAACTAGTGCTTTAAACATGCATTTCCAATGTATACTGAGCCTGGGAACAGTCTATTTTCACATCAAAGTAAACATGTGAGGTTACTGAAACTAAGAGGCTTCTATCCACGGTGTGGAGAACACAACAGGAAAGTGATGCTGGTGGTGGACTTACAACTTAAAATGGAGCGTGCAGACTGTAAAACATATTTAAAAGAATATGTGAGAATAAAAAGAACCAAAACAACAAAGGGCCAGTAAAATGTGGGATCGGGATCAGCGGGAACTGTCGGACTGAAACCTAAACAATCAAAAAGAGCCAGTATGTTACAGTTTCCTGTTCCTCTTGACAGTTTCTGAATTGATGCTTCTCCTCTTTGGCTTCATTGAGCACAGACTTGAGCTGTGTGTTTTCCTTCAGTATTTCAGACTAAGCTGTCTGCACAGTACAATCTCAGCCGGTCTCTGTCTCCTCTTCTTCCTCTTTTTCTATTGCAGACGAGGACAAACAACGACTTTTTTTTCTTGCGGCAAACTTGTGACTCAGACCAAGTTTAGGGGCGACACAGAACACAGAATTGATTTTAATTTTCTAATACCTGTTGGACTTTCCTCCCCACTTTAAGGCCGTTGTCGTGCATAATTCTGCTCTATCATAACACCCCTGTATACAGGCTGTTTGAAAAGGTTTTATTTCTTTGTTCTCACCTGGATGGAGGTTCTTTAGCGAAGTCTGGCAGTGGATAGCTGACATAGTCTTCATCCAGCAGGAACACATCGGTGCTGGTTAGGATCAGAGTCCTGGGCTGGAGAACTGGAGACCGGGCAGAGCCTAAATCAGAAGAGGAGGTGCCTGAGAGTGCAGAGCCTTGGCTGGGTGGACTGCTGGGGATCTGGACCTGGTGGAAAATAATCATAATAAAAATAGAGAAAACCAAGAAGCTCAGAAATTGAAAACAGGAATTATAAAACCAGAAAAACAAGACTGGATTTGATTCTTTATCTAAAACATCAGTTTTCAGCAACAGCCAAACAGTCAAACAGCTTTAAGAGTTTATCACAATGTTACTGGAAGCCAAATTACTGTCATCCAAAATGCTCACAGTGTCATTATTACCACAGTAGCCCGTTCACACATTTAGCAGATACAGAGGAGTGTGAACATTAACTGGAAGTCACGTTTCTATCGACATGAACATCCAACGTTGCTTCTCTTTTATAGATCCTTTTATATTCACAAGCTCATAGTGGCTGCAATTATGTGCACACTGAGTTAGCCTGAGAAGATCCTGCTTCCGCTCCTGCATGCAACGTTTCTCTAAGAAGAAGTTCTTACCTGGAAGACCAGCAGGTACAGCAGGACGTTAAAGGAGCATGGGGAGGAGGACGCCACGCTTGCTGGAGTCTTCCTCTCTGCTACACTGAAGGTCAAATCTCCCATCTCCTCCTCACTGGGATAAATGAACTTCACCTTGCTGCTGTGGACCAGCTCGTAGTTCTGCATCTTACCTGCAGGGGGAGACAAATTTACATCTGTTACGATGATCATTGCTTCGTTGGTCTGTACAGATTTTATATTTGGTCAAAAATAATACATTACAAAAATAAACACTTAAATAGATGTTTTTCAACATTCTTGAGTTCTTCATTTTGTACAATAAAGAGTAATCTTTACTGAATATATTGAACTATGATGTTATCTATGAAGCAAACAAGAATAAGTCCCTTCACAGTGTCATGATATATAAAAGTCTAAAAAGTCAGAGAAAATCAAGATCCATACAGAGAGGAAGTGCTGTCTGTTAACAAGATGTGGGTTTTATACTTTAATATTATATATTCACTCTTACTAGGACAACAGATGGCACCGTTGCCCGAGTTACCTGTGCTTGTGTTGGTGAACTGCGAGTAGAAGTCCTGATCGGATGGCTCTGGAGGAGGAAGCTGCTGCTGCAGACTGAGAGCTGACATCAGCTCCTGCAGGAAAACGCTCGTGCCATAGCTGTCCCTGCTCAGACAGCACACCACATGATCTGCTGAGTGACCTACAGGAGGGAGAATCGATGGAAAGCTAAGAAAATCATACAGACATTATTTATTTATTTATTTATTTAAAAGCAATTCACTCTTAAAGGGGGCCCATCACATCTTTCCTTACTTTCTGTCATACAAATATACATACATAGATGGATGTGCATATTAAATATGGCCCAAAATGTAAAAGTTCAGGTTTCAAACTGCTTTTCCCCCCCCACTATTTCCTCATCACTCTTTGAAAAAAAAAAAAAGAAAATACTCAAGAATTTCCAAGTTAAAATCGCAGTTCATTCCTGGAAACTCATAACACTTTTTTTTTTTTCACAATTATTTAATTTTAATCTACCGGTAATAAATCGCCTATTTATAGGTGGAAAACCCATCACTATCATTTTCAAAGTTTGGGCGCCACTGACCAGCTGGCCCCAATCACTCTGCAGCAGGTTGACTATAGGAATGTGTCCCTACACATACAAAAACAGAACAAGCACTACTGACGCTCTCCCAGATGGTGGAACTGATGTGTGACTCAGGTTTGCTTGTAACAAAGTGGGTGTTAATGTATTTTTAGGCAGTTTTTTTTTTTTTTTGTTTTAATAAATGGTATTATTTATTATTTTCCTTTTAAAAAAAATTGCAGTTTCCTGTCTTTACGTGCACACACGCCTCCTGCCTTATCACCACAAATAAATTTCTATTTTATGAGAAAGTGCTGCGCGTTCAGTAAGAGGAGATAAATCTAATAGGACAGTACAAGTAAAAAAGCAAAGCTAATCTAGTTGAGTCCAAGAATAAAAATATAATGTTGGAATGTCATGAGAGAACAGGCGTAAAAGCACCCACCTACGACTCTGAAGTACTGATCAAACAGCCCAACGTTGACGGCCAGCAGATCAGAGAGTCTGATGGACATACAGCAGCACAGACATGTGTCTGGATCTCCAGAGTCTGATATGTCCAACACTGACAGAAACAGACAGAAAGAAAAAAGGAATCGAGATTTAACAAAAATGATCTCAGGGACACCACTCAGACATATTTTATAACTCAAACAATTGCAAAAAGCGCAATAATTCAGAAAAGAAATTTCAGGAATGACTCGACACAGTGATGGATAAACGTCCCGTTGACCGGGGACCAGTCACATGAGTAAATTTTACCTGAGTGATGACCCAGTGTAGTGGCCGAATCCTCCAACAGGAAGTAGATTGAATCAGTGGAGAGTAGCAGACAGCAGGTGAGTTCAGTCTCAGGAGATTTGTAGAGAATCACAGACAGCCACAGCACCTGTCTCACCTCCTCTGCCTCAGACTGATATAAGTGATATATATATTTTAAAAATGATTCATAGAATATAGAATAAAGATTTAAGACCTGTCCTAAAGTTTATTTATCTAACACAGTCACTGCAAACAGTAGTTATTAGAAAATTACTGTGTTCTGATTTGAGCTCTGTTTACAAGCAAAGTGATCACTCAGAGAGTGATTTCTTGTAATGCATATGCTTCAAAAAAAAGGGTTTCTTACCTGTGCTATATATCTGTGGAAGTAGGTGAGCAGCTGCTGCTCTCCCAGTCCAGCCATGAGCTTCAGACCCGGTGACAGACCAGGAATGAGGTGGGGAGAGGGTTGGTTCTCCTCCATGTGAAGACGGGAAGAGTCCCAGCTGTGAAAGAAAAGGAAAAGACAAAAAGAAAAACATTTCAGTCCATAAATATCTGGACAATGACACAGCTCTTCGTGGTTTTCCTCTGTCAACCACATCAAGGTGTGGTTGAAATGCAGACTTTCCGCTTTAATACAATTTTATTACTCTAGACTTGATGCTAATATTTAAAGGCTGTACCTGCTGGAGCCATGTGACTGCTTGGTATTGGTACAACAGCACTGGTCTCTGGATCTATAACGACCTGAGGACACAACAACAGAGCTGTAATACTTGGAAAAGAAACCAGAAGAGGTCAAACAAAATGAAAAAAATAGAGTCTGGTCTTCACCTTGTGAGAACTCACCTTGCTGTGAACAGAGCCTGGAGGGCCGGGGCAGGGCCACCACCTTCAGCCCCTCCAGAGCAGACCTTCGTTGGCTCAGCAACCCCAGAAAGGAGCTCTTGTTCTGGACCAGAGGAAAGCACACCAGCAGCCTGTGATCACCCAGCAGCAGCTCCACAGTGTGACTCCTCCTAGTGGACACAATACGATGATGGAAAAAAAGAGATTCACACAGATTTAAAGAAAGAAAATCAAGGAAAAAAATGTTTTGTTTATTGCCGTTTATTTTTATTTATAGTATTTATACAAAAGATTCAACTTAAAGAGTTTCAAATTAGGTTATGGAATAAATAAATAGTAGAGATTCATGATTTTAAATCTGGAGGAATCACATTAAATTGAATGTGATTAATTTGTAAAGCAATCTACTGATTAGACACGACATAACCACAATTAATCATAATATAAAAACCATCAATGTAGCCATCATTTCAAATACAAAGATATTTTTTGTAGATATGGTCAGAGTTGGCTTAAAGAAACTCTTTATTAAATAAATCATTGCTGTGTTGTGGTTTTATGACACTAAAAACCACATATTCCAGTTATATACATTTATACAGTTATGTAAACGCTCCAACAGGCATAATGGTTAATAATGACCAACAGCTTTTTCTTGTCCCTGAACTTCACATCATCTTTTTTTCCTCAGGTGCTGAAATATATTCAGATTTCTTTGCTTTGTTCTAATAATTTTATATAAACTAATGAAATTATCGATTTAGAACATAAACATACATGTCAGAGTTCAAGTCTAGAGTTACACCATCCACTCACACCATCTTTACCTCTGGGGATGTTGTGGGTCCGAGCAGGATGCATTGCTGACTTTGTCCCCGACCTGAGCATCTCTCTCTCTGGGGTGAAGCACCACAGAGCCGAGGGGTACACGGACTAGCCTACAAAAGGAGGAGGAGAGATGACGAAGGCCAGCATTGGGCTTCTCTATTCCTGACAGCTCTCTGAAGTCCATCTTCAGCACCCACAGTTGTCGGTGGGTGAGGAAGAGCAGAGAGGGAAGGCTGGGCTCCTCAGATAAGATGTCTGAAAGGAGGAGATTAGTGTTGAGGGCAGATGACGAAGAAGAGGGCATGAAGAGGACGGGATAGCCTCCCTGCGCCCCTTGACTTTCCTCCAGCTCCCAGGAGTTGATGAGTGAGCGGGGAAGGAGTTGACGAGTGTTGGAGAGCTCTGGGTCAACCTGGAAGAAAGAAGGCATGTTCCTGTTTCTAAATATGACTTATGGTAAGTTAATAAAATAAACTCTCAGCTCTATTTTTATCTTTAAAAATGCAATCAAAGAATCTGAAATGGATAAAATGCAATACAAATACAAATATTCAAAACCACTGACTGCATCTGAATATTAAACTGAGGCGGCTTATGTGTCGCTCTCTGACCTGAAGCAGCACCGTGAGCTCAGATCTAATATGCTGAAGCTCCTCAACCTCAGAGAAGATGTAGAACCAACGGGCTGGTTTTTCTTGCAGTCCAAAAGCAAGACAGGAGTCTGGGAGCTCAGCTTGGGAAGAGAGTGACAGCTGGGAGTACGGGAGCAGGAGGTCCACCTGGAGGCTGAACAGCACTTCCTCCAAAGGCAGACTCAGATCTTGGTCTACAGACAGGAAAACAAAACACACATCTTAATATTTTATTCAATATTACAGCACTACACATCATGCATTTGCAGTGTTCTCTCAAAGGTTTAACACATAAAGATATGCCATATAATAAAAAAATAAAAATCCTTATATTTAAGAAGCCAAACCATCCAGTGTTTACAATTTGCAAATTAAACCTTGTGAGATTTTTTTTAATATCTTTCTCATCAGATTGGGTTGGAAACCAACAGTGACATCAAAATCTAGTTAGTCTCAGTTAATGTATAACAGAAGTGTTGTAGAAGTTAACTAGATTTCTTCTAAATCGAATTTGTGCGTCAGATGGAGATAAAAATGACAAAACAGCTTCCAAGTTTGCTCCAGTCTGCATGTAGACTGTGTGCTTACCCATGTTCTGATTGGCCCTTGTGAAATCATGTGATGAGCACAGCAGGCCCAACAGTTGGTCCGCAAGCACCAGGCATGCCACCTTCTGCTTCACCTCCTCCTCCTCCACCTGAACACAGTAGCACCACAGAACCCGGTGGACCTGGACCTCTTCCTGTTTCTCTTCACTCTGCTCCTCCTGATGGCCACCAGGCTCCTTTGTAGTAGGAGCAGGGAGCGACATGAAGGAGGGGCCGACCAGCTCCTCCACAGAATCATCCAGACTCATCTCAAAGTAGCCATCAGTGGACCCTAGACTGGAGTCATAAACACAGAATGAGCTAAAAGTCATCTTCAGGTCTTTTAAGTTATGAATTTCTTCCGTGTTTATAAGTTGATTATCTAAAATGATCTGTCTGTTGTTATAAATATGCATCCAAAGGATCATTTCTCTAATAACTTTTAAAAACAGCTGGAATATAACACTGATCTGATGAATTATAGAGGATTTCACACACAGTAAAGAAATTTTAGAATCTCAGAAACCTTTTGACTCTGCAGATTCAGTGGGAATCTCTGGAATCCTCAAATTCAGTAACAGAATATATCTGGTTTAAATACCTGGGGCTGCCCACTTCAGTGCCCTCTACATGAGACTGAACTTCTCTGGATTCAGAGCTCTTCTCTTCCTCCCTCTCCTGCTCCTTGTCTTCCCCCTCCTTCTTCAACTTCTGCTGCCTCAGGGTGGAGCTGAGATGCTGCGTAAGCTGGGTGATGAAGTCCTTGTTGGAGGAGGAAAGGGAAAGCAGGTGAGAAGGAAGCAGAGGACACCAGGCAGCACTGCACGAGGAGCAACTGGCCTCAACGGGTCTGGATGAGGAAGAGGAGCAGACACAACTGGAGGGGGGAGAGAGGAGAAACAGATGTGTTTTTATTGCTTTTGTTTAATACAAGATAAAAATGTCAGCTCATAAATACTGTTACCACAGCTTGGTTTAGCTCATCCTGCTTATGTGTTAACTGTGAGATAAATACAAGCTCACTGAAAACACTCTTATCACCAAAAAGAGGATGATGGTTACGCCCCTTACCCACAAGTCACGGGTCACAAACCTGTTTAATATTGTGCTGTTGCTGAAATATGAATTCAGGGAGCATATTTACAATCCCCAATTCCCAACGGCTTCAGGAGTGTGTTGGCAGGTCTATCTAAATGGTGAATGGACTGGTTCTACTCTCCTTGAGAACTCAAAGCACTTTAAAACCACATATCTCTAATCATATTTCAAGTAATTATCATCATAGTAAAAATGTAGGTAAGTGTGCTTTTTACTTTTTCTTATTGTATGTGTAATTAGCGTGGCATTTTGTCCAGGGCTCTGATTGGAGGAGCCAGAGACACTCACCCTGGACTGAGCCAATAATGTCATCTCAAGCACTATAGAAGTAAGACTGGAGGATAGCCTTATTTCCCCTCTCAGTTTATTTTTTTAATCAGGCCTGACTGGTGAATGAATATACAGGGAGTGCAGAATTATTAGGCAAATGAGTATTTTGTCCACATCATCCTCTTCATGCATGTTGTCTTACTCCAAGCTGTATAGGCTCGAAAGCCTACTACCAATTAAGCATATTAGGTGATGTGCATCTCTGTAATGAGAAGGGGTGTGGTCTAATGACATCAACACCCTATATCAGGTGTGCATAATTATTAGGCAACTTCCTTTCCTTTGGCAAAATGGGTCAAAAGAAGGACTTGACAGGCTCAGAAAAGTCAAAAATAGTGAGATATCTTGCAGAGGGATGCAGCAGTCTCAAAATTGCAAAGCTTCTGAAGCGTGATCATCGAACAATCAAGCGTTTCATTCAAAATAGTCAACAGGGTCGCAAGCAGCGTGTGGAAAAAACCAAGGCGCAAAATAACTGCCCATGAACTGAGAAAAGTCAAGCGTGCACCTGCCAAGATGCCACTTGCCACCAGTTTGGCCATATTTCAGAGCTGCAACATCACTGGAGTGCCCAAAAGCACAAGGTGTGCAATACTCAGAGACATGGCCAAGGTAAGAAAGGCTGAAAGACGACCACCACTGAACAAGACACACAAGCTGAAACGTCAAGACTGGGCCAAGAAATATCTCAAGACTGATTTTTCTAAGGTTTTATGGACTGATGAAATGAGAGTGAGTCTTGATGGGCCAGATGGATGGGCCCGTGGCTGGATTGGTAAAGGGCAGAGAGCTCCAGTCCGACTCAGACGCCAGCAAGGTGGAGGTGGAGTACTGGTTTGGGCTGGTATCATCAAAGATGAGCTTGTGGGGCCTTTTCGGGTTGAGGATGGAGTCAAGCTCAACTCCCAGTCCTACTGCCAGTTTCTGGAAGACACCTTCTTCAAGCAGTGGTACAGGAAGAAGTCTGCATCCTTCAAGAAAAACATGATTTTCATGCAGGACAATGCTCCATCACACGCGTCCAAGTACTCCACAGCGTGGCTGGCAAGAAAGGGTATAAAAGAAGAAAAACTAATGACATGGCCACCTTGTTCACCTGATCTGAACCCCATTGAGAACCTGTGGTCCATCATCAAATGTGAGATTTACAAGGAGGGAAAACAGTACACCTCTCTGAACAGTGTCTGGGAGGCTGTGGTTGCTGCTGCACGCAATGTTGATGGTGAACAGATCAAAACACTGACAGAATCCATGGATGGCAGGCTTTTGAGTGTCCTTGCAAAGAAAGGTGGCTATATTGGTCGCTGATTTGTTTTTGTTTTGTTTTTGAATGTCAGAAATGTATATTTGTGAATGTGGAGATGTTATATTGGTTTCACTGGTAAAAATAAATAATTGAAATGGGTATATATTTGTTTTTTGTTAAGTTGCCTAATAATTATGCACAGTAATAGTCACCTGCACACACAGATATCCCCCTAAAATAGCTAAAACTAAAAACAAACTAAAAACTACTTCCAAAAACATTCAGCTTTGATATTAATGAGTTTTTTGGGTTCATTGAGAACATGGTTGTTGTTCAATAATAAAATTATTCCTCAAAAATACAACTTGCCTAATAATTCTGCACTCCCTGTATAGATGCACATTTTTGTTGGTTTGTTTTTTAATGTAAAGCTTTGCTTCTATCCCAACTCATTTACACAGGAACATCCAAATATGAACAGAAAACCAAGATTGGCAAGACTGCTGTCGTTGAATAGTGAGACTTTTACAAAGACTTATTCACTCACATTTCTGCTGTTGAATTATTGTCACTGAAACTCAATAACCTCCGTATATATTAGATGTTAAAGCCAATTTTAATTTTAAATGTTATGGTAACAGCACTATTATCTGATACTGACCATACAGTAGCAGAAGCAGAAGTAGTAACAGTAGTAATGCTTGTAGAAGCCCCAGAGTGAGTGTGTTCAGACAAACTGACAACCGGCTGTTGCATCTGAAAACACAAAGACACACAACAATAAAGATCAGCTGACTCTAAACAAGATCTACCTCCACCTGAACACCTCACATGCAGTCTTGTGCTTTCACCTGTCCAAGGTGATAATATCATAAGAATTTTACTGTGTTCCTTTGATGTGTTTGCATTCTTTAAAATTAGCAGCAACCCTCAAACATTTTGCACAAACATATCAGGAAGATTTTAAAGTAATACATGTAATTTAAGATCATTTATAATTAAGTAATCAATACTACCCCTCCCATCTAATCAAACACTTCCCCTTCTAACTAATATCCTATTGGTGTGATGGTAACAGACCCCTCCCATTTCCGATGCTTGTGTGTGTTTAACCTGTGCAGAGTCAGCAGACGGGAGGTGTGTGTTGGTGCTAAAGCTTGCAGAGGAAGGTGTAGGATCCACAGGAGGGGGAACACTGGGGGGGACTGGGGCTTCTTCTCTGTTCGTCACATCTGAAACAGGAAAGCAAACACATCAGCGATGCTGGGGGGTGAAATCATTGGCAGGTGTGATACCCTTGGTTTGAGGGTATCACATCTTGGTTAAAAGCTAAATCATTTAAATTTAAGTACATAAACTTCTAGTAACAAATGGAATTACGTTCCACAAAATAATAGCCATGAATAAGGATCAGCAAACATGCTTAAATGTTTAGGTTTGAAAGATTAGCATCCACATCTTGTAAAAAGGTGGTTAGTGAACAGGTGTCACAGGAACTACAGCAAAACATTAATGTCAGCAGTGGTATTATCAAGCTATAACCTCTGGGGCTGAAAAATGAAGCCAATCCAGAAACTGTAAAAACTGCAGTTTCTCTAACAGCAACATGAGGCTGGCTCCATAACTGAGTCAATCCTTATAGACTCCCATGTTATAATGGTCAAATTCTATTGAACTCCACCTCCTTCATAACCACTATATTATCTATCTATTGATCTATATCGATATATATACACATATACACACACACACACATATGTATGTATGTATGTATGTATATAATGTCCACCAGCTGTTTATTTGTCCCTTCAATGAAGATGATGCCTCCATTCCTGATGTAACATGGAAACAGATGATACCAGCAGTAAGTCTGGAATCAGGCTTTTTTTAATGGTTTTTGTTGTGAGATATAGCAAGATTTTATTTAAGAATTAAAAAGAGTGAAAATTAAGTGTTATGAGAGCTGTTAATTTCCAAGTCTGAGCTGGAGGAAAGGCTTTACAGTTTGGTTCAGAGAGACTTGTCTTTATTTAGAAAGCGTCTCCAAACCAGAGGACAGAAAGCTGTTAGAGCAGTTTATGAGCTTTACATTGTGTGCAGTTTCATCACTGTTCCACTTAGCCGCGTTTTATGTATGTGGCTAGAGACGCATGACTGACAGAAAAGTTCAGGATATCCTCAACAGAAATGAGCTTTACTGACTCATCCACTTATATCTGACTTAGCTTAAAGAGTAAAAAGTAGCGGAGACCCGGCATATTGTCAGCTGAGGTAAACAGCAGATGGACAGCCTACACTCACTACAGGTGAACTGCAGCCTGAGTTTTGAGGTGACTCCGGGGTAAAAACATAAAATACCAGAAAACATTTTTGCACACCCATGTCTTTTTATTATTCCTGATTTATTTAGTACGTGGTCCCTCATTTATCACGGGAGTTACATTCTAAAAATAACCCGCGATAGGTGAAATCCGCAAAGTAGCCAAGTTTAATTTTTTTCAATTATTATAGATGTTTTAAGGCTGTAAAACCCCTCACTACACACTTTAAACACTTTTCTCAGACAGGCATCAACATTTTCACACTATTCTCTCTTGTTTAAAAACTCTCAAAGTTCAAACCTTCGTAGAAAAATAAGTCCAGTATTATAGAATGAAACCAAAGGCACCCGCAGGTGACGACGTTTCGTCAACATTGTTGTGTTTGTTGGGGAGAAAACTTACATACATACAGTACAGCACTTCAGAGTCACACTGCTAGCGATCGAAGATTTGTGTAAATTTGACAAGCTGGACGCATCCTGTACTGACAGGAGACACGGCACGAGATTGATTGACAATGGTCTACAGCCAATCAGGACGGAGAACACAATGCGCTGTAAAAAAAAAAACAAAAAACCACACATGCGAAATTGCACACAAAAAAGTCTGCGAAACAGCGAGGCCGCGAAAGGTGAACCGTGTTATAGCGAGGGACCACTGTACTTATATTCAATTATTTATTCATTTTATATTTTTTAACTCTTTACTGACTGAAGCATGTTTGTCCTATCACAGCCACCGTAGCTAGGATTATGCACTTTAATTAGGAGGGGCATTAAATCAGAATTCAGTTGACTGCAATCTGATATCTGCTAGTGATCTAGCAGTGAGATTTTACACACTGTAATAAAATGCAACAATTGCTTTTAGGCATGAATTCAACATCATATCTGCTTTGTAGGAAACTCAAGGATGCCGTAAAAAGAAATTTCTAAAACTCAACTCAAACGTATTCATTTCACAATAACTTAACTAGTTTGTTGATCAACGCCCAATTTATAAATGATTTAGAAGTAGTACTGAACCATCTGGCTGTTGTCCTTTATTAGAAACAAAAACAAACACCCCCCTCCCTCAGCATGGCACAGCCTGATACATACATGATTACCTTTGCTGGGGCAGGCAGCCTGCTGGGCCGAAGAGGTAGAAGAGGAAGAGGAGGAGGACGTGACAGCAGCAGGAGGAGCGAAAGAAGAGGGAGAGCAGGTGGATGGGAGAGGAGAGGAGGCCGGGAGAGGGGAGGGGGAGGAGGAGGAGAGGAGAGGAGGTACAGCAGCAGAAAGCCTGGTCTCCTCACTGATCTGACGGGAGGACAGAGAGGGGGGAAGCCTTCAGAGATCAGCAGTCATCTACACATCACATCACAACTCTACGACCAGCAGCTCCGTCAGCTGCAGAGCAACAAATGACCTTTTTTTTTTTTTAAAGCTCTAAAGACAATCTCTGATGATATATAAACAAAAAACATAAAAACCAAACTATCTGTAGCAGTCTGGTGCCACTGTATAACAGTGAAGTTAATGAGCTAAATCTGTGTGCCTATAGTTTAAACAACTGACAGGTTTTGTAGCTTTAACTCTTTCTTCTATAAAGAGTTTTAAGGGTTATTCCTATTAGGCTTCCAAGGGTTCAACAGTTAACAAACTACAGTGAATATTCTGTGTGCCTCTCTTTTATTTGCTATTTTGTTCCTATAGACAGGCTTTGTAAATGTGAAGAGATATTAAAATATTTGGGTTCCCAGTCAATGACTTTTAAACATTGTCATTTAAACAGGAATCAGCTTAATATTTTTACAATTTCTTAAGTGGTGTCAAGATACATGTATGAGGACTTAGGGCATATATCAGTCATGCACACAGAGTCAGTTATGACCCTTTGCTAAGCCTATTGCATGTTTTAGAATTAGTGTTAGTAAAATACTCCGGACTCTATTATGGCTTTGTTTAAATGAGACGAGATGCATTATTATTATTACATGTATTTCATGAATAATAAACGAGTTGTAATTTGGCTAAAGTTTGGTCAGTGTTTGTAGCCTGTGTGAGAAACCTTTGAAGCTTCGCAGGCCGTTATGAGTAAAGACTACTTTGGAGGCTAAATATCCAAACAGCAACCCTAAGTCATTTAGAAAGTCCTTACCTGACCTGAATTTGTTAAACTTGTTACCTTCCTTCCTGTGATACATACATGTCCTGATGCACTACGCAAAAGCTGCTTAAACACAGATTTAGCTCATAAATCAGTTATGTTGCAGTGTGTTAGTTTTTATCTCCACACTGAACGATTTATTTATATTTGATGCATTTTGAATAATTCTGCTGCTGATGTGCAATATGTGTTCAATCAGAAAATGTTAGCATGAAGGTGGTGTCCAACTGCAATTCCTTATTTACCAAGAAAACTACACAGCGCCTTACACTGAATAATTAACATTAGTACCTAATAAAACCTCTGCTAAACTTTCAAGCCTTCAGGAGCCGTTAGTAAATAATACGATGTCAGAAAAACTATGTTAGTTACATCTAACTGGTGGGTTTGTACACGTCATGATTATTGATTGAGCTACAATCAGGTTAAAGTTATGAAACAACTACAGCAGGTTTCGGGGTTAATTTATCTAAAAGATAGGATGATACAGTTCAACTAACAAAGGCACAGTCTGACTTCAATTTCAATTTTTTTTATTTATACAGCACCAAATCACAACAGCAGTCGCCTCAAGGCGCTTTGTATTGTAAGGCAGACCCTACAATAATAACTTCAAGAATCTGTCACATATGACTGACATCAGTGCACAACATCAGTTTGGTTCCTCTCACAGTGTTCAAGTACACCAATCAGCCATACATTAAACCCACAGACAGGTAAAGATAATTACCTTGTTACAATGAAATTCTGAGTCATTCATAACAATCAGAGATACACTCAAATGTTGTTGCAGTCCAGGCACGACCCCCTAAGGTAAAGTGACCGCCCCGTCAAAGGGAAGGGGAAGAGCAAGCCTGACTCACAGGTCCCAACCCCTCAATGCATCGGACCCAAAGGATCTGCTGCCAGACACTACAGGACAAACCCAGAGGTCCCATATACAGACAGAACAACAAGTGTCACAATAACCTCGTAATGATGAGGGAAATGTCAGTAATGCCCATGTGATGATATTACTTTTTCCCATGATTTATACAGTTATGTAAAATACTAATAAACACAAAATCAATAAAAATACAGATATTACTTCTCAGAATTGTTTTGGGGGCGTGGGAGGGACCTACATGATTATAAGCAGGTAGTTTTAATGTTGTGGCTGATCAGTGTGCAACTGCTTTCAGCTTTCTAACATAGATTTGTTCATTGTTTTAGACTGAATAATTTTAGACAATAATAATATGTACTGTGAAAATTTTATCATGTTTCACCACGAACTTACATGAATGCTGCTAGTTTAACTACACAAACTGACACTAAGCCCTTCGGTGGGCCTTAGGGTGACAGAGTCTACCTTCTTGTCGTTGCCGCTCATGCGATCTTTGGCTTCTTTGGCTTTCTGAATGGCTTTCAACACTTCCACAGTGTCCAGCTCCTTTTCCGTCGTCGCATTACAGTCCAGGCAAACCTAAAAACATAGAAAGAAATAAAGGATTAACACAAAGATAAAAACGTGGAGAACAGAAAGACAAGCACTGTGGTGAAGTGGATGATGCAAGTGTCCCTTCTGACTGTAAGAGCAGTCAGAAAGGAGTGGAGAAAAAAAAGTTGTGTTTGCCGAAACAGTAATAGCATAGGAGGAATAATATTGTGTGGTAGGTTTTGGTTGCACACCTCTGCTGCACGATCCCCAAACTGGGCCAGGACTTTGGTTCTGTAGTCTGGGATGATGCATATGGGGTTACTGGACAGGTTGAGTTTCTCCAGACAGGGCAGAGAGCCGATGTTCCTGATTTCCTCCAACTAGAAAAATACAAACACATGGTGAAAACATGACGCTGCAAACCTCAGCCAAGGCTGCACACCCCACCTGAATCAAAATCTTTGGTCCAGACAGAACTTCGTTTATGATGTTTTTGGGGTTTTTTTAATATTAAGAGGACGTCTTTCAGTTTTTATTATTTCTACGTTACATTAATTCCTGGATCTAGTTCCAAAACTTTTAATCCTCTTAGTTGAACCCATATCCAGCTCTGGTAAAATGATCTATCCGCAAATCTATCCATTAATATTTCTATACACTGAAGCATGAAATAGTATTTTATAATTTATAAGTAATGTTGCTAAGAAAAGGGTGAAACAGTGGAATCATATAAACTCTTTGGAGGCGTTTACAAACCAAGGTGTTAACGAACTCTTGTAAATATCAAGATTTTTTATTTATTTATTTTTTTAAAGCTATGATCAGACTTATTGTTCGGAAGTACAGCAGGTTTATACTTCTTAAGGCAATTCTTCAAGAAAAGGATACCAACTGAGAAGGAAGAAGCCCTATATATTATGTAAAGTAGAATAAAATGTCAGGTTTAATCATTTCAATACTCGTTTACATCTTTTATATACATGTTTTTTGTTTTCTCTTAGTTTTTTAATACAATTTTTACACAGCAATGTTAAAAAAAAAAAAAAACTGAGGAGGAAATGTTAGATATGCCGTCTTGCAACAAACCATGAAAAGAGAAATGTTTTTGTATTCTCCCACATGGCCATCAGGGTGTCCTTGGTGTACTTACCTGTGCCAGTTGGTTGTGGCTTAAGTCCAGGCTGACCAGAGAATAGAGCTTGGTGAGACCGGTCAGTCGGTCCAGCTGGTTGCCAGCCAGGCTCAAGGTTTTGATGTTCCCCAGACGAGTGTGAGCTGCTTCCAGAACCCGGAGGTTGTTATAGGACAGATCCACGTGGACCAGATTGTACAGGTGCTGTGAACACAAGGAGGTCATTTCTGTTTACACATTTTTTTTGTAAAATAACACACATTTAACACCACTACATTGCTGCAGTGACATTTAAGACTATAGAAATTGTCCAATCATCCTGAAAATAACAACGTTGTTCATTTTATCAACTATAAAAATATTTTTGGATGTTTCAGGAATTATGCAGACGGTCATATGAGGCATGACCTGTCCTCATTCTTCATTCTGTCACATACCTGGAGGTTTTCCACTGAGGACAGCTGGTTGTAGCTCAGATCCAGAAACTCCACCTTAGGCATCAGTTTCTACAAGAGAAATAAACTCAGTGTGGGGATATGGGGCTCTGGCTGTGAGCACAGAAGCATCACAGAGCTGCTGCTTAAACCTTCTGTTTGCAAGTGACAGCTAATAAGCAGAAAGTTGGTTTGAAAGGAACGGCATTAAAAAAAACTGGGAAAAACTTCCCCATTACAAAATAAACAAGGATTGTTTTAAATAATGAAAAAATATGATGGTGAAATAAGCATGATATGTCCCCTTTAATAATTTGCACGCAAAACCGAGGAATATACAATCTTCCCATTGAACCTTTTGTGATTTCCTGTCTCTTTGGGGCTAAAAGAGGCCACCCAAACACATCAGATATCAATGGAAAGCCCAAGGTGTTCTCTATTTAATACGTCATGTCCATTACGGGGGACGTAAATGAATAGGCTGATTCTCAGGAGGATATAACTGTAACAGCTTGTTTCTGTGACTGAAAATAACAGAGGAGAGCTGTGAAAAAAAAAAAAACATCATTATGTAGTTTGGTGTTAGGTTTTGTCCATCAGTGTGTTACGATATCTGGGTGGAAATTTTCTGTTTGTTTTTTAAAAAACTATTTTTTCTTACAGCAGAAATCTCACATTATTATGTTGTTTAATTAAACAGACAAAAACTTACAATGTGTATCATCTGGTAATGTTATTATGTAACATTTTATCTGTTATGTGGTGTATTTTTCCATTATTTCACTGTGAGGAAAACAAACAAAAACTGCTTTTAAACATAATTACTGACTGAACTCTGGGTGAAGCTGCTGATGTTGCAGGTTTTGGCGGGTGTGTGTCTCACCACTGAGCTGTCGATGCTACTGATGCAGTTGTGACTCATGTCCAGCGTGGTGAGATTTCTCCACACAGGGATGACAGCGGTGACCGGACACCCAGACTCCACCCCCTCAGGCTCCCACTGCGAGAACTCACTCGCCTCTGGGACGAGGACAGACTGAGGCGTCACATAAATGAAACACACGTCAGTATCAGTATAGTGCAACACACAACAGTAATACTCAGACATGTACTGTATTTGATCTAAAAATGTACCATCATAGATTCGGTGGAGCGATGGATGCTCATCGTCACCAAGCTCGACCTCAGAGAGGACAAACCAAGAATCTGCTGAGAGCTGCACTCGGTGATCTGAAGAAAGACACAACAGTAACATTGTTAAAAGCTGAAGGACTTATCTTACCACTGATCATTTACATTTGGATAAACTTGAAAGAGTGATAAGGGATACTGCGTCAGCATCTCCTATTCTTTTTTCTGTTTGAACTCTGAAGTGAAATTCAGATTAAAATAAAATTATTTCAGATCAACAGCTGAGCTTTTTTTCCACAGTGGACACAAAGAAACAAATAAACAAGTTATTATTTTGTTTGTTATCTTTTTATGAGTTTTTATCTTCCAAGTAAAAAAGTACAATTTAGTTCGACATCAAATGACTCTAATAACAGGTATTTATAGGCATCAGCTCCACTCATAGGCAGCTGCAGGCTCTGCCAGCCTCGTCTTCATTAACTGGAGTCCCCGTACTGGACCTCACAATAATGTTTCTGCTGCTGGTGCCTTTGGAATCAATTTAACAAAATTCCCTATGGCTTGTTGTGAGATAGAGTCTATCCAAGAAGTGTATGCTTCAATTTTAGTGATTAAAATTCAAGTTTTATTCATCTGTTGCTTACAGTTGTTGTGTGCGTCGTTTATGGTAAAGCTTACCTTTTTTTTTTTTACTTGTATTTGGTCTGTGCAAGCGCAGCAAAAAGGACCCTCAAGCGCGCTACGTCCAGTCTCAAAATTTCAGCTCAAACATACCACTGGATGAAGCTTTTGACCCTCAAAACACGGAGCACCAACTCTTTTATGAGCACATTGCATTGTGTTTATAAAAATAATAAAAACAGCTTTATTTAATCATTTTCAACCTTAACACTAGCGTGACCAGTTCAATTCAGTCCAAGCAGCTCTTCTACCCTATGGCATGCATACTGTATGTCCTTGACTCTTAACCCTCCCAGCGTTCCCAGCAAATTTACAAAAACAAAATCAGTGATTTATATTTAGTAACAAAGAAAATCCGAGAAGAGCTTTCAGCAAATGTTCAAGCTTAGCAAACTTTGTCACACTGATTAGCAAAGCCAGTAAAGCTTTCGTCATTGTATCCACTAATAAATCACATTGTTACATAAAAACAGACAAAACACATTTCATGGACAGAGAGACAGTTACCTCTATTTGCAGCAGGGATTTGAAAACAGACAGGTCAAAGGGGAGACTCGCCTCCTGAATATTACTGGTTCCTACTGGACCTCTGGTACCAGAAATCTGAGAAACAAAGACAAAAACCAGTGAGAGCCTTCACCACCTCTGATGCTCAGAGGGAAACAACATGACAGGGATTTCTAGTGTATAAGTGGTGTATAACCTTGAGGTATCGCAGCCTGCAGGTGAAGTCGAGGATGTGTCCCAGGTCTGTTTTGGCATCTCCATTGCAGCAGGTTGGTTTGGCCATCCGCAGCTGCTGGGAGACGGAGAAGAGCTGCAGAGGACGGAGAGAAAACACCTCGCCGGCTTGCAGCAGCTGCTCACCTACAGCACACAAACAGACAGTGTGGCACTGCTCACTGTACAAACCAGGTGTGTCAAATTCATCTTTTCATTCTTTTCATTTTAAAACAAACAATAACAAAAAAGAGCTCCACAATTACTTAAATGTATAATAAACAACATGAACCATCTTTTTAAACATTTAGAAAAAAATCTTATATATTATCTTATTTTGCTTGAGTATACAGTTATTACATGTATATTACAATTTTAGAGTATTATGGAGCTACACACAGTTGTACTTTACTCTTTACTACGTATTGAAATCTAGAAATCGTTTTAACTTTCGATAAATGCTGAGTGGAATCCTGCAGTGGCATCCTCACACAGGAGTCAATATTTATGATTCAAACATTTTCAATAAAAACACTGCAAATACACTGTCTGCCTATTTGGACCCTAACATGTCACATGTAAGACACCCTTGGTCTACACACTTGTTATTTTCTTTGCAGGAAGCTTCAAACGGTTATTTACAAATCAGATGTTAACAAGACCTCTAAAGCAGGTCCACTGTGTCTGCTATCCTACCTTTATGGAACAACTCCTCTGCCAGCGCTGCAGTGATGCCATTGATTTCCTGGAAGAGCAAAAAAAATTATATTAACTTTAAAATAACTAACAGTTGTCGTTACTTCAACATGGAGCCATCACCTACAAATTAACTGAATTAACAACATTAGGTCGTGTTTGGACGATGACACAATAAGAAACACCTGAGATAAGATTTTATATAATCGTCGCTATTTTCATTAGTCTGTTACCAGACATAGTAGTTGTTTATCCTAATTGTTAACACTGTCACTGATGCACAGTGCTGGTAAATTGTTGCACTGTAAATGTTAGCCACCATCTGCCACCAGATGGAGCATTTTTGTTGACAAATACCTTAAATCTGTTAATCTAGCCCCGATCTTTTTGTTAACACTTTCATTGTTAGCTCTTTTTAAGGGGAAAGAATGAGATTACGGATACAAGCGGCGGAAACAGGCTTTCTCCGAAGGGTGGCTCGGCTCTTTTTTAGCATAGGGTGAGGAGTCCAGTCATTTGGGAAGGGCTCAGGGTAGAGCTGCTACTCCTCAGATTCTCTAACATCTGTTAGACGTCGTCTGTCTGAGTAACAGCAAATAGAAAATATTTCTACGCCCATTTTACATTCAAGCTTTTTATTATATTACTTTTAGATTCTGAATTACTGAATCACTTTTAATCACCTTTCAAAGTTTTTCAGTTTCTTAAAAGTTCGTCTTTATTGTAACTTCTCCCCTACCATCCTTGTATTTTACTAATATTTCTTTAATTCTGTTTCTTCTACTGTAAATTGACTTGATACCAATGTTGACACAGATGCAGATCATAGGTCACACTATATTGATTCCTGATCTATTTTCTATGTGGGGAAAAAAGGTCTTTGAAGTTTCTGAGTCTGAACACAAAGTGAAACGCTTGCATGTGACTGAGGTATGCAAAAACTCCACTGATATGAGTTTTACGTCACTGTTAAACAATGCAAAATGACAGAAAGATACGCCAGCAATGATCTATAAACAAAAAAAGCTTGGAGCCATGCAAATGCAACCGGTTTATGATTCCCATCACTATGGTTGATCATCATTTCTTTACTGATGCTTTCACAAAAGTTTTTTTTTTTAAACTTCAAATAACATTAACACAAATCAACCTCCAACCATGTTTTCAAAAAGTTTGCCTGCAGACACCTGGATCTGTCAGCTGTCTTCCTTTCAAACACATTACACTTCGATGTAACCGAACATTAAACAGAAGATACAGATTCCCACTATCATTCCAAACAAAGTTACCCGCTACAGTCACATGCTGTTCACTTCAAGTCACATGAGAGGTTTTCCTGTGTGTGCTTTGCCGTGCAGGCTTCTCAAACAGTGGCCTCTTTTTGTTAATCCATTATCGTCATAATGTGATCACTGTCTCTGTCATCACAAAGCCTCAAACCACTGTGTGTGTTATACAAGACTCATCTATCAAAGAAAATTAAGTCACAGAAATTATATAATACAAAGAAACAGAATGTAATAGTTATTCTTGATACATGGATTCAGTTTTATAAACTGTTCAGCCCAGCTCATTTACAGAGACCCCAGTGGTTTCCTTCAATGGGCAACTGGGCCATTCGTGTAGCATTGAGATTTTATCTACATCTAAATTTGTTGCATGATGAACTCGTGTGAAACTGTGACAAACCTAACAAAACCATCAGCTCTCTGCCTCCTGATGTTAACCTGTATAATCAGTCAGCTCAGTATGATGAGAAATGAGCCACAGAGTGAGAAATCCATGATCAGTTTTTTTTAGATGTTTTCACTCTTGGCTAAATTAAGGGCTTTGTTTTGCTGAACTCTGTATAAGGATCATATAAAACAGGCTAGCTATCAAATCTAACAAGGTGACAGTGAACTTTGGGATTAGTTTTCAACCAAGCCTAGACGTTGAGAAAAGACCAGTTAAAGATGGTTATTCAGTATTGTTTGCTGGGATGACGCTGTGGGATTAGAACATTACCGAGGGTAATGTCTTCATCCGTAAGAAGGCTGTAAAACTGACAATGACTCAGAGCTCGGGATGAAAGTTGCAGCCAAACTCATGACGTGATCAATTCTTACAAACACAGCATTCATTGTGCAAAACACTGTGACACGTACAAACATGATGTATTTTTTAGACTTTATCAGCACGTTTTGCAGCCCTTAAATGGAAGAATAATCCACTTCACCATGACTTTCCTTCATAAAAGCTACTAAATAATTTCTTTGTATTATTTAAGAGAGTCCAATAAAATACACTCAGTTCAAGTTCATCAAAAGGGCTCAGTATTTTTTATTTGAAACATTGTCTGTAATTTATTGCGATTGAGGTTAAATTGTTAATAATGTTTTAAACTTCATATATATTTTATACATGATTTACATCCTCACATACTGTTATTATGAGTCTTTTTTAAATACGATGTTGTAAATTGTTTAATCAGGCCTATAACTGATGGATGGTGTCTTGTGTTTACTGTGATGAACTGCTTTGACATTAATCTTAAATGAAGAGACTTTTTCTCAGGGGTGGGTGCCATGTGTTTGGGCTTATGTCACTTCAGGATAGTGTTTTGACACCTGTTTCTATAATGTTATACTGAAGCTTATACCTACTGATAGCTGTAATTGTGCTGATTGTTCGAAGGGAATGCTTTTACATTCAAGAGAGATAAAAAACTGTTTTACTGTGGTATTATACTGTAATTCTTTGGCTCTATAAATTTGAAATTCTCAAAATCAGGAGCATATTTGAGAGATGAACTGATGTAAATATGTTATGGTTAAAAATAAAAATGAGATATTACTGCTACTGCTTGTAGATTCTCTGTTTAAGAAAAAAAACTCTAAGCTGGAAAACTTAAGTGCAAAACATTTAACACAAAATAAGGTCAATCTAATCAAGACAGCAGGACAAAACTAAATAGTTCAATAGTTCAGTCTTGCTGTGTCAACAGTTAACGTTTTGTTTCAACACGAAGTCGTATGTTGAAATAGGAAGAAAAAAGATGTTTGACTGGTTTTGTCTGAAGAACCTGACTAGTCTGCACAGAGTCTTTATCTCAAAAGTGTCTAACAGATTTAAAATGAATGGGAACATCTAGATCTTATCAACCAGCATGACTCTCTGACCTCGTTTTCTTTGCTGTAGTGAAGACCTAACAGACCTCCACTCCAAACTGAGGTTATTCTAAATCATGAACTGCACACTTGTTTATAGGTTGTACTCACGTAGAGATGAAAATGTAGGAAGTTGGTGAGCGGTGTGGGCGTGGCTTGAGGAAACTGCTGGAGAAGAGTCTGCAGGTAGAGCTCCAGCTCCTTCTGCCGCCGCTCCACCAGACTCTTTGAGTTCTTTCCCAAGATCTTCTTAGGAGGAAGCAGTCGTCTATCAACCTTTTTCTCTGCCGTAAGCTTAAGAGGAAACAAACATCAGGAGTAAAACCAGGTTTGATTTTCATAATAAAACAATCCTGCAGCCAAGAAACAAATGTTTCCTAGGTGCAGAGAACATGAAAAGTTGTAGCTATTCTCCATTTTATATCATTGTAATTTGATAAGACTTATCAGAATGCCATTCAAACAAGAGAGAAATTGACATAAAAAAAAATTTGAGGAAATTGTTAGAGATATTTTTATGAACACAATTCATAGACAGTAAATTGTCCTATTAAAAGGAGAGAGAGAAACTACAACAAGTGCTAAAGGTAGTTAGCATTGTTGTCTCACAGCAAGAAGAGCCTGGAATCTAATCCACCATCAGGGGTTAGGTTAACTGGTGATTCTATATAGCTCATAAGTGTGAATGTGTCCATCTCTCTGTGTTAGCCCTGTGACTGTAGTTTACTAGATGATTCAGACTAAAAAACTGAACTGTCGATGGTGGCATAAGGCTGCTCACTGGCCCACTTTATTACCTTCTCATGGAGGTCGTAGAAATCACTATAGCGGTGCTTGACAGTCCACCTGTGCTGTCCATCCGTCACATCAATGATGTAGACCTGAAACATCAGGGAAGCGTATATTAAAATCTGTGACCCAGCAGAGGATTCCTGCATATAAAAATTTTTGATCTCCACCAAAGAGGTTTGGAATTTCTGCCAAAGGAAAATCACCAAGACTATAATAAAATATTCTTAACCAATTACATTTTAAGTGGGTTTAAATTCATGAAATTGTTAAAACATTTTACCAAATAACAGAAAATTCACAGCACACTTATACGTGTTTGCTTTTTTCCAGGATCAGATGAACCCAAATGTTTCCTGAAGCAAGAACTTCAACGTACAGCTGTTGTATTTAAAATGCAGTAAGGGTGGCTATGTGGTGACTCACTAGACAAAAAATGCCAGAAATCGTCAAATGTATCACACCTAAAACCAAATAAAAATGTATTGAACTAGGGGGACAGTTGACACTTAATTCAAGCATTCAGGCTCTTTGTGGATTAAAAGCGTCTCTTCAATTCAGAAAAACATGGCAAAAAAAATATTATGTGAACAAATCACTCTCCCATATTAAGCTCCATTCAGATGAAAACGTGTGGTGACATTACTTGTTTTTAAAGCTGAGTGACCTATATTAATAATCAATTCAAAATCTGGTGTTTTTTCTCTGTCCTGCTGTCTTGAGAAAGGATTTAACTTACAAGAGGCAACAGGAGCAAATCGGGTTATCAGCCACATTAAATAGCACAGAGCGTTACAACACACAGCCCACTGTCATACAAGAAAGGAACAGAAAAAGACTGAATCCGTAAAAGACTATCAGATTTACACATTCAAGAGGAAACACTGTAACCCAACCGAAACCGTGTGTGAAAATTAAGGCAGCAGTTAGCAGTTAGCCTGTGAGCTGCTCTTTCGGCTGCTTTTACCATGCTCTGAAGAATAAAGACATAAAGCTCGAATCCATCTCCATGTTAAGTCCAGTACAACACACCCACTGTCTGGGGAACTCAGAAATATTACTCGCTGTTTTTCCGATAGACCTGGAAGCCGGGAGAGCTACAAGCTAAGCTAACTGGTATTAAGCTAAAAAGAGCGGAGCGGAGCTTACAGTGTAGTTTTCCACCAACTCTGAGCCGACAACAGATACTTTTCTCTCCGAAACCTCCTCCGTAAACGGGACGGGCTCCATGCTGTGATCAACGAGAGCAGATTATCTATTACTGAGGAAAACGGTTGCTAAAGATGCATAGCGTTCCTTTTCAGTCAGCCGCCTCCTGCCGCCATGTTTGTTATGATGCTGAACGAAGCAGGTGACTGGCTGACAAAAAAAACTTTATTTAAAAGTTGTTTAGTTACAGTCACCTTTAAAAAAAAAGTTTGCTTTTTTCTTTGTTATTTTCTTTTCTTGATTCTTAAAAATAAATAAATAAATAAATAAATAAATGATGTTATATTAAAATATGGAGATGAGCATGTGTCATTACTATAGCCACGCCTTGTTTGGTGAACTGATCACCCCGATTCGTGTTTCAGCTGCTCCCTTCAGGTTTCCCCACAGCGGATTATTTGACACACCCTATCCCCATCACCCTCCTCTGCGACACCAGCCGTCGGCATGGGCTCCTTCACATGAATCTCCTCTGTAGTCTTTCTGTTTTCCACATGCCTGCAGCTCCATCTTCAACATCCTTTGTCCAGTATATTCACTATCCCTCCTCTGCACATAATCTCAGCCTCGTCTCTCTAACTTTATCTCCAAACTGCTCAACCTGAGCTGTCCCTCTGTGGTACTCATTTCTAATCCTGTCCATTCTAGTCACTCTAACCTAACCTAGCTTAAACAGCTCGTCCCCACGTATTCATGGTATGGCTCAGCAGCTTTATCCCTGTGTAGTTTCTACGGCTCTGGGGTGTGTTAAACAATCTTGTTTAAAAAGTCTGCTACACGTCTCCATTTATTTTCTTGGATGGGTTACATTAAAGATAAGCCTAATTTCCTTAGTTGGTTTTAAGCCACTCCATTTAACGGTCACAAGGGGTCACTGTGCTGTAGCATATTTGCAGGCTTGATGTGGTCCTCCATTGTGTTTGATTTGTTGACTAAAACTGAATTAAATACACATATTTGAACTGGAGAGAATAGCCTGTGGTGAAAAAATGAATGAAAAAGGAATTCAACTCTAAAGGGCTCCTTATTTTTTTCAGTCAACACTAAAGATGAAATCCATCCTTTCTTCTTCTGATTAGATGACAAATCTAAAACGTCACTTAGCAGCCCTTTCACAGGTTGGCATGCTCACAATGACAGCAATCTTTACGATGTTTACCTTCTTCATTTTCTAGTAAGACAGGCCATCATTTCCGGAACAGCATTTTAACACAATCTGTTATTAATTATTTGCACAAATATTCCCAAGATGTGGGATATACACAATACACAAGTGTTCATTCAGCAGTGCTGGCAATTACACTGTTACATGATCTGTTTAAGACAATTAACAGAAGAAAGACATACACACACTCAAAGACACCAAAAGTAACAATAACCAGGAAAACTAATTTAAAAACAAAAAACATACAGTTTTGAAGTTTTGTTTTGTTTTTGAGCAAGACTTCAGATAAGGATATGTATATTTTTTATTCTTACTAGACTAAATTTAAATAAAGGCCTAAACTGCTGTACTAGAAACACACTGGTAGAGGGAGTACACGTTGTACGCTCCGTTTGCACGTATATTTGCACCCGTTACTTTTGCTTGTGTTTGAACATGTTGGACCAGATGATGGCGCTGGATATCAAATTATTACCAAGGTTCTTGCAGTTCGAACAGTATATCCTGTGTTTAAAAAGTGTTTTAAAATGTCTCTTCAACCCTATCCTGCAGTAGTTGTTGACATATTACAATAAAATAACAGATTTCAACCTCATGTTGACGCTAAATGTTTTAAAAAGGTGAGTTGATCGAAAAAAGCAAGTAAAAGTCTGTGCAGAATTTGAAGAAAAAGAAGAGGAATGCCTTTTCATTGTAACTATACACAAGTACAAAGAGATACAGAGCATCTCCTACTCAGTGCATTTTATTTTAATCTAGTCAAAGCCTTTAAAGTTAAGCAGGGGTTTATGGCATAACTTTATCTACGTTAGAAGTGCAGAGCAAAGCAACACTTGGAGTATATGACCACCTTAAAAGTTGTTATTTAACTTCTTCAAAGCTGTCAATCTAAACCAGGCTGTCTAACTAGCTTGCATAGATTATCCTTAATTATTTTGAATAAGTTACCCATGTACAATACTGATAATGAGTACCTTGGAGCATGTTAAGAAAAACAAGCCTGTTCCTCAGTTTTTCCACAATCATTTTCAGATCCCAGGAAAAGAAAGGACAGACAAGTTCTCCCCTAGATCTAGAATTAAATAATAAATGAACTTTATTGAAAATTTGTGGGAATTAATGAAACCCAGTGGGCCCAGTCGGCCACAAGTTTGACACCTCTGGTTTGAACCGAAGTGGTGAGACTGGTGTGCTCTCTTCGAGGAAGCCATTTTAGAGCACAAATGAATACGTACAAAGTTATTCGCTACCATTACAGTGGTTTATATAGAAAACTGCTGTCCTCGGACGGATCTTTCGGTAATGCTGTGATACTCTGAACTGTTGTGGGCATGGTCCATGTACAAGGCCGTAAATAACGGCTGTCAGACTGTTACGGTGACTACTCCAGTCCGCTCCGATTGTTGTTGCTGTACGTGACCACTGTCTTTTCATGGGGAGGGGGCGGGGGAGAAGGAACAGCAGCAGCTGGGCATCAGATTTCAACTGCCAAAACTAAGGCGGACTGAACCATCACTCGGCGGGGAGGATGCTTTCTGTGTTTCACACACCACATCTTTTTAACATAGCTACAGTAGCTTCATATGGGTATTTAGGTACTTTACATTGAGGTTTAGAATAAATGACCGACAACATATGTCATATTACAATGTTTCAAATGGGAAACGGAGACGCGTGAAATGACATCTCCCCCCGCCTCCTTCTACGCAAATGAAATCTTCCAGCTCCTTATAATAACACCGAGAAGACGGCAGCTCCACAGTCAGTGATGGTAAGTGCTCAGTTTGATGTCGCTACAGACTTAACTCAGAGAAAAAACACCTTAAAATCAGCGAGACGACTCTCAAAACTATTACCCCGCTCACTTCAGTTCACTAATCAGAGCTGCAAGGAGCTGATTTCACTTTCAGAAAGGGGTGAAAAAAAGAGACATTAGAGAGAGACAGAGGAGGGCGTTACAGAGAGCCAAGCGAGCAGGCAAACTGCTGCTGCAAGGGGAGGCAGAGGAGGCTATGCACCAGCCGAAGCCAGAGGTCAAGAAAAAAAGTGAAAAAATAGTCAAAAGGTAGACTATCGAGTGAGAGGAGGAAGGGTCATTTGTGATCTGAGCCACACATCGAGAAACGATCCTCGCATTGTTGTTGTTGAGTGAGCAACCGAGTGAGGAGGAGGATGTGAAGGTGTAGCTGAGAGGCGACATCAAGAAAGGAAAGGAAACAAGGAAATGCTCTCAGAGAAGATGTGCAGGAGTATCTGCGAACACCCCAAGCCGCTGCAGGACGGGAACGAGGCTCTGCAGAGGGACGGCCGCAAGAAGCACGGCTGGTCCAAGAGCTGCAGGGGGCGCCTGCAGGGGCGGAGGATGAGCGGAGGAGGGTGGCCGAAAGGGCGCAACCACCACCACTATCACCATCATCAACATCACCACCACCATCATCATCCCCGACACCACCAGAAGCCGGCGCTGTCCCTTCGTCCCGTCAACGTGAAGGGGAAGAGGGTGAGGGGGATGCAGGCCCCCAAGAACACCAACCAGTTTTTGATGCATGAGAAGTACGAGATGCTGCACATGCGCTGTGATTCAGTGGGGAGCGATAGCGGCTGCAGCTCCGACAGCGACATGGAGCTGACGGACATGGACTCATACCTGGGCGTCCTGGAGAATGCCAGAGGAGCCCTCTTGGACAGTCCCAACCCATACGGCTCAACATCGCCTCCGGGACAGTTTGTGGTACTGCACGAGGACTCTCTGTGCATGCACGAGGGCAGCTTGCTTCTGCATGAAAGCAGTCTGCGTCTCCAAGAGGAGAGCATGCAATATTTCCCCTCTGAAGACGACCTTATGCAGAGCCAGAATTTCATGCAGAAGGACTTTGTTGAGTTCTATGACATCCTGACACCCTGAAGGGAAACTTTCAGGCAGACATTTTGTTTTCACCAAGACTGAACCTGCTCAGGTTTGTCCTGCTTTATGTTCACAGAAAGAAAAGTCTCCTTTCTTCTTCTTTTTTAACGACAGGCAGCCTTAACATCTGGAGAATTTGCTTGCAGGATGGAATGATTCAACTGGTTTCCAGCAGAAATTAACTTATTTTTTTTAAACTGAGTGTAATTTTTTTTTTTTTTCAATCATTCCTGCAAAGCACTGCCTCTTTGTATTTTTGAGATACTGGCACTGATGTTTAGAGGACAAGAACCGCACTCACAATAGGTTAAATTGTCTCACTCCGCTGGTATTCTTCCAGGTTTAAAACGTAACTTTTGCAGATTCCTGTCTTAAATTGCGTTAAGACGGTTTATTTTTTTTCCTGTTGTTGACTGGTTAATGTGTGGTTATGTACCGTGTGTCTGGGTGCTGTAAAGTGCTTCCTTTCTGTTATTGTTGTTATACACAAAGGGAAATGGGCTGGATGGTGGGAGTGAACCCAAACAGCCAATCGGCTTCGAGCTGACTGGATTAGGCTTGAGGTGATTGGCTGATGAACATTGTCTGTGACAAATGCATTTGGCTGTAAAGAATAAAACAAAAACCCAATAAATATCTGAATAATATAAAGTGGGCTGATTGTTTTTGTGAATGCTAAGAGCCTGTAGAGGCAGTGTGTCACTGTGTCATTAGGACAGCTCGAATAAGACCCTGTAAAATAAATGGTCAGATTTGTTGTAAGAGTTCACATGAGACTGTGTGAGCGAGGAAGAGAGATTGGTGAATGAAATAAATTCATGAAATTGCATCACAAGCATTCAAACCATTTAAACAGGACATGAGACACATTTGTTATAAATACCCCAAAATCAAGTTCTTAGTGCAACAGTGACATACAGCTGCAGGCAGATTTATTAACACATCATAAAACAAGGTGGTGACTGCACGGATGATCTGATATCCTGCACACACGTCTCTCCAGCATTTGTTTTCAAGAGTTCAAATGTGTTTTCATTGCATTACACATGAATTTCTAACCAAAGTTTGACAGCATGTAAGAGTTGAAGATAAAATCTGCCACATTGACAGAAGTCAGTAGATAGAATCACATTTAGAGATGTTGTGTAACAAACAATTGCACTTTCTGAATGTTCACAGAGCAACAGGACATCTAAGTTCTGCAGATTATTTTTACCCCCATACAAAAGGAAAAATAAGTCACTAAATGACAGCACATTTTTTCAATAATGCTCAGAAATTTGTAGATGACACAGGAAAAGAGAAAAAGAAAACAACAGCAACATTACTATATTCATGTTTTCTTTCACTGTGAGGGTGAATGTTGATTTGGGTGGATGTGTTTGGGTGGGTGTTGTGTTTGTTGGAGAGAGACGCAACTAAAAGTAAGAAAGCACACACAGACGGGGCCCCGGGGACATCGAAGTGGGAGGGGCATCACAGAACGTGTCAGGTCCTGGATCACAGCATTCTTTATTTATTGAATTTTACTTCACCTTTTTTGCTCTCTCCTGCCTCGGGGTTAGGGTTAGGCTGCTCCCAGGCCTGAGAGAATTGTAGATCAGGTCCCTTTTTGACCAGACCCCACCTCAGCTGGTAGAGTCAGTTCAACTGGTTCTTTCTATCAAGAGTTAGTCTTCATAATGATCTGATGTGTATAGGAACCAAATTAAAGATCCTGATCTTAAAAGCGTGTGTGCACATTGCTGTTTAAGTCCATACCAAAATTTACTTTTCACATTTCCCATATAAAGGCCACTTTTGAATTTTACAGACCAGGAATGAAGCGGGAAGGAGGGAGAATTGGCGTGTTCCTGTTTATAGATCCGTTAAAGTGGATTATTTGAAGTGAAGGGAGCTGGTCACACCCACACAGCACAGCCAGGAAAGTATAAGCCTCTTTCTGTGCCATAAACTAATAATGGTAACAGGTCAAACTGCGAGGAGCAGGCAGATTCTTCACTCTTATTTGTACAGAGCAATATTCTGCTCTTCAAAGAGAGTGAGAAGCAACTACAGAAAAAGTGAACACGATACACTAAACAGCATATAAAAATAGAAAGGTCCAAATGCTTCAACTTCTTGTTTTTTTTTTGTCTATTTATTTTAAATGAGATAGAGAGTAGGCAGATATTATATTGAAGTTTTTCAGTGAGAAGCAGGAAGAGACAGAATCTACAACCAAGTATTTCCATTTAAGAGTCTTATCCTTAAAAATGTGATTCTTGAAATTAACATCTGTAATGTAATACATGTTAATGAGTAATCACTCATTAACATGTATTACATTACAGATGTTATTATGATGTAAATTTCAAGAATAGAGGCACAGATTGCGTGAACAAGACTTTTCTCCTACATTAAATGACCTCCTGGTTTACGCATGCAGCTTTCTGCAACCTATACTTATCTTCTGAAATGTCAGGGAAGCCGGTCTGGTGTCTCGTCACTCGTCACCTTCCCTACGTCAATGGTTTGGAGAACTTGGGAATGCAGTGATGTCTGCAGATCAGGTGCCAGCTGGGATAACCTAGCTGTGTGCTTACCTTTTCTGTGTCATAACTGGATTTAATTAGTTATTAAACTGAATAGTGAAGACTACTTAAGGCTAATTGTGGCCCCTGTTTAACTTATTCAGTATGTAGTTATTTTTCTTTGGGTCTTTTAAGATAAATGGTTATATTAGTTCCACTTTCAACCTCCTCTAACGTGGATTCATTCTGACTGAAGATGAAAAGGAGTGCATAAAAATACATAAAGGATGATGATTCAGAAATATGCAATGAATAAGCAACATAAAGCTATATTATAAATGCATTTAATAGTAAAGCTGCTACATTTTCCAATCTGAGGACCTATGAGACAGAGCCTCAAGATGAAACACAAGAGATTACAAAACATTATAAGCTGTAGACTGTAAAGTACCAAACTTTCCATTCCCAGCCAGACTAGAACAGAGCTATGAGAGGGGTCAAGGGCTTTTTATTATTGTTCTTAAAGCTTACATATGCAATAGCCTCTGCATCCTGAAAAAAAGGGCTCCCCAAGCCCTTTTTGTTGATATTTTTTTCAGTCTGTTATGTTTTGTATGGTATATTTTATCTTCTTGACTTTTCCAATGTAGAATCGTTCCGTTTTAATGAGGCTTTTGCGTAAAGCTTTTTGAGTTTTGCTGCAGATTTCATAATTTCATAATATGGATTAATGAAAGACAGACACTGGCGGGTGTCCAGTGTGTATCCAACCTCTCACCCTGTGTCAGCTGGGAAAGGCTCCAGTTCGCACGTGATTCTAAAAACTATAAACAAAACACAAAAAAAGGAACTTGTTTTAAGACGAGATTATTTAACATGAAGACATATTTACCCTGAGAAATCCACATTTTTGTTCTGCAGCTCCAGAAGGACTCATCTGTCACTAAAAAGCTCCCTGAAATGTACAGAGTGGAAGTTTTTGAGTATTTAGAAGTTTTTTTAGTTTAACCATCTCAGTCTGACCTTTGACCTGCAGATCAGCTGACATGCACAGAATTGACACTGGGGATTGTGTTAACCAAGAGCACAAACGCAGTCAAATCGACCTGCATGTGTGTTTGCACCATGCTTATCTTATCGCACACAGGTTGTTCAGTGCCTTGCTCAGGGTTACAGTGGAAGGTCACAGCCTACTTTGAATGTAATGTCTCTATTGTACCTTCAGCTCCTGTTGCTATCAGCCAGCAGCAACTTTTACCCTAACATGACTTCTTGTTGTGCAATGCTTACTCTGATTGGTTGGCTTACATAGCCAAACAGGAAGCAAATGTGAACGGTTACACACCAACGCACACATACACAAACACACACACAGGCCACAGAAAGTTGTGCTGTGGCAAATTACAAAAAGTAGATCATTACGCTGCAAACACTTCTACTGCTAGCTGTACCGATGCTAATCTGCTGACACGTACAAACACATGGATCTGTCGACACTTGTAAGAACGCTTGCTGACGCACTTCATTTCTCAACTCAAATTTTCATTAAACTTTATCTTGCTTTGACACTAATGCCAGGGCTTTACTGCCAAACTGCACCAGCTCTTTAGCTGAGAAAAGCGAACACCGTGTTTGAAAATGTTCTCATTTTTAAGTTTCATAGTGGAACTTAACAGACAACAACACTTGTCAGATATTGAGAAGCATGAACTGTTGTGGTGAAAGGGCAGTCGTCCAACAACAAGTACAGACAGAGTTACAGTATGAACGACGGTTGGAAAGATCACTGACACTCCTACATACATAAACACACATGCCCTGCAGGTATTCCTGAAATAGCAGAGGCTACATGCTGTGTGTCTGGATAAAGTTTAACACTGTGAATGATCCCCTTCTCTCTTTTATAGTCCTGAATCATGTCATTGTGTGTGAATGAAGAAGATTTGTACAAGAGTCGGGGATAGTGCTCAATTGTTCAAGTGACTCAGTGATGATCATATAACAAATCTGCAAATGAAGCATTTGAATAGAGCAGAACTAGATGAGGTATACAAAACCATGTAAGAGTATCCACCTTAAAACCACTGGGATTAATCTGCTGTTTCCACATTTTCGGCTTCCTAAATGACTACATGTTAAAACTCTTTCACTCAGTATTATCTAGAGCCTTTTGGTACTAAGCAATTACTGTACAATGTAGAAATAAAAGGAAATGAGAGGTTAAAGTTGTAGTTCGGGATATATTTCTACTCTATAATGTACCTTATGCTGCCATATACTTAGAAGTCCAGTTGCTTTTTTTCAAGCTGTCAAGACTAACACAATCTGGATGACTGAGAATCTACACAGACAGTTACAACAGTCCCTTATGAAATAGTTATTTAACAACAGCACTCCAGACTAATGCAACACAGTGCAGCAGCTCTGCCATAAATTCTACTTTTACACCCTGTTGTATTAATGTGAGAGCTACATGGGTAGTACATGTGCAGTACTGGGTAAAAGTCTTGGGCTACCCCTCATTTATTGAAACAGATTTGTTGAAACATCTACAAACGTAAATGGAAAAGGAAAAACAGCCTTTTTTGGAATTTCTTTAAGTATTTTTCAGGAATAGTTCATGCTGGAAAATGAAGCTGTTGCCAAAAACATGCTTTCCAACACGATCCCCAACAACCGTGGCTGAAATGCAGCTCCAAACCGCGTTTCACAGGGCTGTAGACAGTGTTGTACCTCTCTCTGATGTCCTCTGTACATACGTTGGTTTCTTTTGGCCTGACACTTCTTTTGTCTTCAAATTGTCCAGTTTTCTGAAATTTTTTAAAGTAAAAGTTAAGACGTGAAGTTTTTCAAGGAATCCCCCTGTTGGTGCAAAAATAATATTTTATGCTTGTCAGACTGTTATCTTTAACTTTTTTCATAGATTCAATTAAAGAAATGGAACAAATAGTGTGTTTTGTGACAGGCTGCCAGTAACAAAGTACCTAAAATTGTTTTTTGTCTAATTGTTTGTTATGTGGAGACACAACACTGGTTCAACCCAGAAAACCCAGAGACCTGCCACCCAAGACTATTCTAAGAAAAGCTTTTTGGAAGCAAACCCTAAAGAAACGAGTGGTGACACAAACCTTTTGCACACTACTGTAGCTCAAAGTTTTGGAAAGTAGATTAGTGTTGGTTTCTGGTTCAAGGCCAGATGCTATAAGATCCTTAATTTCAGATTACTTTATGGTATTGAATCCCTGATAAAGAACAACCGTAATATACAAATTTTACCTTAAGGGAAGCTAACATTTAGAAATCGAATTTGTTTTGAACCATAAACAAGTTGAAGAGGAGCAGGTAATGCATCAAAGTGGGTGATTTATTGTATCGCAAATAGTTGGATCACATGGCACAATCTGAGTTATTTAGAGTTAGCTCACTGCAGCGGAGGGGTCTGCCTGATTTAGAGCTCTGTGTGTTTCTTAAACATAATGGCATGATGAGGTGAGGGGGTGGAAGTAGGAAACTGAGGAGGCTGTGCCCAGTCAGAAGTAAAGAAAAGTAAAGATTCAGTGGCGTGCACACTGCAAGGCTCCAGTTTTATTTACTGATTGCACCACAAATAGTGTGTGTCAAGTCCTGGAGCCAGTTCATGTCGGGTCACGTGGATGCAGTTTTTAATTGAACCATAAGGATTTAGAGGTAAACATACCACAATATGTCAGTCCATGTGACAATGAACAATCACCCATCTAAACATATATACTAAATATATGAAGTGTATAAAGTACAATTCATAATAACTATAATAGTGTATCATACCATAAATGGTAAGAAGTCACAGCCAGAAAACAGCAAGCCACTGAATATCATTCCACAACATTTTGTACACATATGTAAAATATATAAAACAATTCTTGAGAATAAACACAGCTTATCCTAAAAGAACGTTGGGCTGGCTTTACTGCATTTTGACCCTCTTGATTACATTAATAGAGTGGACACCATTTTTCGCCGCAACTTTTCTTACCATTTTGTCTGTGTCAAGGTTGTATTTTTTTTCCTCTGTCTTAGTCTTAACGATTTCCCCAAAATATCATTTTTCTTTTAACGCCATGAGTAGAACCAGAGAAGTTAAAATAGAGTCTTCAGTGTCCTTTATTTAGGTCTTTGTATGCTATTCTACTTTCTCCTGCTTCTCCACTATGTTCTGGATCCAAATATTGTACCTTGTACTCCTTACGTCATATTTTTAAAGCTTTAGTTACTTCAATAAAGCTACTCAGCAGTGTAAAAGTAATTAAAATCATCTCCAGTTGTAATATGAAATTGATATTAATGAATCAATAATTAGGATCTAATAGGATACTAATGTACTTTATGCTTGTCTGCATTATGACTCCTTACTTACTTTATGTGCATCCAGAACCTTTTGATGCCAAAACGTCTGACTTTCAGTAAGTGAAGGGTCTAAGCACTTTACTTAGTTAATAATGTCTTCTCACTTGCTTTCTAAGCTGTATGTGGGGTAGCACCTTGTCATTGTTTCCCTGATGTCATCCTATTGAAAAAATCCTGGAGACACCTCTGACTGCATGGACAGAAAGACTAAAAAAAAAAAAAAAACAATCATTCATCACGTTCTCGCTTCCTTTTGTTTCTTTTCTCTCTCTCTACTATCAAATTTAAAAAACAGAACTTATAATAAGTATCAGTCTCTTGTTATAAAAGGCACCATGTTATCATAACCATGGTTTACTCACACACAGTCTAAAACCTGCAGTAATACAACAGGACGTGTTTATTCTTTGGGACTTCTTTTGTGTTGTTTAACTCTTGTCCAGCTTTCTCAGCTCCTTCTAATCTAAGATTGATAGCCAACATTTAAAACCACTCTATTAGAGAAAACAAAGATCTCTAATGCTGTTTTGAAACTTTCTGAAAAAAACAGGGTAAAGGGTAAATCCAGATGGAAAATGTGATCTTTGTAGGTTTTTTCTCTGAGGTTTAAACTGATACTAATGCTGAAGATGAAATCACTGTCACGTTTCACAACCTCTGCCAGAAAAACAAAATGAGCTGTCTTTTTTTTCCTCTACCAAAACTTTTAACCAATCAGAAAATAACCTCAGTCATTGCGGTTGGTTTTCATACCAAAGGCCCTGGAAGAAACCTCCATTAGCTCAGTGTATGTGTTTGTGTGTAGGGGGTGGTTGAGGAGGGGGTGTATGTGTTGTGAATAGATGGATCTCAGGAGGGAGGAGAAGAAGGAGGAGTGGATGGAGCTGGATGTTAACCTTAGTTTGGAGTGGAAAAGTACAGCTGTCTGCTGTGGAGGTGGAGACTTTCCTGCTGAGTGCACACACAAGAGCCAATCGGCACACAGAAAAACACACTGCCTGACAGCAATGCCAAACTACCAGTGAGGTTGTGAGTTTGTGTTTTTAAAGAGAAGCTTTAGTTTCCAAATTTGAACTGCAAAGTGAAATGGTATATGCTGGGAAAAAAGTTATATATTCATGGAAACAGTCATGAAGATGTTGATTCAAGGAATGGTGCTTTCCTTGGGTGGCAGGAATAATTGGAACAAAAGGAATTCCCAAACAAGATCATTCACGTGAATGCCAAATCAAGTTTCAACAACTCAGACAGCAGAAAGGGAAATTTTTGGTGCATGACCTGCTGAGTGTGCATAACCATCGTGCGCAAAAGTAAATGTCTGAATAATAGTAGTAAAGTTTTGATTAATATGGTTGTAATTGAATTTAAAATCCTTATCCTCACATATAAGGTCTTAGATAATCAGGCCCCATCGTATCTTAATGGCCTTGTAGTACCATATCACCCCATTAGAGCACTTCGCTCTCACACTGCAGGCTTAGTTGTTGTTCCTGGAGTATTTAAAAGTAGAATGGGAGGCAGAGCCTTCAGTTTTCAGGCCCCTCTACTGTGGAACCAGCTTCCAGTTTGGATTCGGGGGACAGACACTATCTCTACTTTTAAGATTAGGCTTAAGACTTTCCTTTTTTATAAAGCATATAGTTAGGGCTGGATCAGGTGACCCGGAATCCCCCCTTAGTTATGCTGCAATAGGCTTAGGCTGCTGGGGGCTTCTTATATAACACTTCTTCTTCACTCACCTTTTTTTAGAGGTGATATATAAATCAAACTGACTTGATATGAACTGAAATAATACATTATGCATATTGATATGAATTGTCTATGCAGAATCACCGAGAGGTCGGAAAAGTTATTGTTAAGCATTAACCTCTGTAATTGTCAAATCACCGGCAGCCCATGTAGGGTTAGAGTTTAGACGGTTAGACTCCACCCATGTTTGGAGCACCCAAATGAAAAAACTTGTGTATGAGACTTCCTATGAAAGGTCACATCTCCTAGTTTCTGAAAACGTGTCTATTTCACAGATGGCTGCAACAAACAACAATCAATCCAACACTAATCCTAACAAGTTTCCAGTGACCTGGTGAATGTTAAGAGGTTAATCCATATTAAAAAGTCAGGTAAAACTGCTTTCATTGAACTTATAAATTGTGATTTTGCACTGTGTTGTTCATCAAAGTGACGAGCTGTAGTCAATAGGGTTGCAGTGACTTGAAATGTTTTAAAAAAGCTGATAACGGAGATTCACATAGAAACCCCAGAAGTTTTTCTAAATACACATAAAATCCTCCAAATCCCAAATTACATTGGAGAATACAATTTAAATGTGAGCAAGGTGAGATTTGACCCCCAGGCTTTGAGTTCTACACATAAGGTACAGTGGGGCAAAAAAGTATTTAGTCAGCCACCGATTGTGCAAGTTCCCCCACCTAAAATGATGACAGAGGTCAGTAATTTGCACCAGAGGTACACTTCAACTGTGAGAGACAGAATGTGAAAAAAAAAAAATCCATGAATCCACATGGTAGGATTTGTAAAGAATTTATTCGTAAATCAGGGTGGAAAATAAGTATTTGGTCAATAACAAAAATACAACTCAATACTTTGTAACATAACCTTTGTTGGCAATAACAGAGGTCAAACGTTTACTATAGGTCTTTACCAGGTTTGCACACACAGTAGCTGGTATTTTGGCCCATTCCTCCATGCAGATCTTCTCGAGAGCAGTGATGTTTTGGGGCTGTCACCGAGCAACACGGACTTTCAACTCCCGCCACAGATTTTCTATGGGGTTGAGGTCTGGAGACTGGCTAGGCCACTCCAGGACTTTCAAATGCTTCTTACGGAGCCACTCCTTTGTTGCCCGGGCGGTGTGTTTTGGATCATTGTCATGTTGGAAGACCCAGCCTTGTTTCATCTTCAAAGTTCTCACTGATGGAAGGAGGTTTTGGCTCAAAATCTCACGATACATGGCCCCATTCATTCTGTCCTTAACACGGATCAGTCGTCCTGTCCCCTTGGCAGAAAAACAGCCCCATAGCATGATGTTTCCACCCCCATGCTTCACAGTAGGTATGGTGTTCTTGGGATGCAACTCAGTATTCTTCGTCCTCCAAACACGACGAGTTGAGTTTATACCAAAAAGTTCTACTTTGGTTTCATCTGACCACATGACATTCTCCCAATCCTCTGCTGTATCATCCATGTGCTCTCTGGCAAACTTCAGACGGGCCTGGACATGCACTGGCTTCAGCAGCGGAACACGTCTGGCACTGCGGGATTTGATTCCCTGCCGTTGTAGTGTGTTACTGATGGTGACCTTTGTTACTTTGGTCCCAGCTCTCTGCAGGTCATTCACCAGGTCCCCCCGTGTGGTTCTGGGATCTTTGCTCACCGTTCTCATGATCATTTTGACCCCACGGGATGAGATCTTGCGTGGAGCCCCAGATCGAGGGAGATTATCAGTGTTCTTGTATGTCTTCCATTTTCTCATGATTGCTCCCACAGTTGATTTTTTCACACCAAGCTGCTTGCCTATTGTAGATTCACTCTTCCCAGTCTGGTGCAGGTCTACAATACTTTTCCTGGTGTCCTTCGAAAGCTCTTTGGTCTTGGTCTTGGCCATGGCGGAGTTTGGAGTCTGACTGTTTGAGGCTGTGGACAGGTGTCTTTTATACAGATGATGAGTTCAAACAGGTGCCATTCATACAGGTAACGAGTGGGGGACAGAAAAGCTTCTTACAGAAGACGTTACAGGTCTGTGAGAGCCAGAGATTTTCCTTGTTTGAGGTGACCAAATACTTATTTTCCACCCTAATTTACGAATAAATTCTTTACAAATCCTACCATGTGGATTCATGGATTTTTTTTTTCACATTCTGTCTCTCACAGTTGAAGTGTACCTCTGGTGCAAATTACTGACCTCTGTCATCATTTTAAGTGGGGGAACTTGCACAATCGGTGGCTGACTAAATACTTTTTTGCCCCACTGTATGTTGTATATATGTCATTTTGGTGCACTGAGAGGTTTTACTGCTGGCATTCATGGGTTTAACATGTGTATAAACAATAGATTTCAAAACAGCATTGCGGTTTTACAGGGAGTTACAAGTTTACTGCAACTTCTTGAAGTCTCATTGTGAGGTTGCCACAGAGGAGGTGCTCTAGGGAAACATTGTACACTGATTTAAATAGTACCACTGCACAGTTACTTCCCTAAAACCAACTGTTGCTACATTTATGCATGTGTAAAGATGAAACAAATGTGTAGAGATGTCTTCAAGTGTTCATTTTATTTTGGAGAGAGTTGGGCTACCTGCTCCTCCTCGTTCCAGTCTTCATGCTACATAACCTCACCCTCCTAACTAAACGCCAAACCCTTACTAGTTTGTCTTTGCTTTTCAAAATGTCCTGGCTCCCGTAGCCTAAAACCTGAGCTTGGTCCTCACACAGATAGCTGTGCAAGTACAAACACACTCACACAGAAGAGCTCAGATGAAGGAGAGCTAGAGGGAGGAGGGGTGAGTTGTTATTCTGGAAGCATGAGCTCAAGCTTCTTCTCTTTAGCCTATGGTGAATGTGTCACAGGGCTGACAATCCTCTCAAACTCACAGAGAAAAACGCAGACACAAAGTTGTCCCAGTCATTTCAGGCTGTTAATGTTGATTTCTTTGAGTCTAACCACCTTAAGCCAGATATTCACAGTTAAAACTAATGATTCATTTTGTGGGGATGTGCTTTTTATCTTCCCAGCGTGAGTAAGACAAACACACAGATTAAACTGAGAGAGTAAGATCAATGTTGGGTAGACAGGAAGAGAAGAGAGCTTCTGTGGTAGTGAGAATAATTGGTGCTGATTGGCTGGTTGCTGTGCTGCTGTGTTGTTATTTCATCCATTTTCTAAATGAACCCTGGTATGTGGATGTGGCTTGTTTCAGCAGATAAAGGACACAGCACCCCCTGCTGGTTGGACCTTTAATGATTTTCATGAGCTTCATGAAGATCTTATAACAACACACAGCTTCTGTCTGAAGAGCAGAGTTTCTAAAATTATTATAAGATAATAATACTGTGATCAGTGAAGAGTGGTAGAGATACAAGCTGAACATCCTAGCTGGGAAATCTAAACTTCTTCTCCAAAGAAAAAAGTCCAGAATAACATCGGCAAAATGAAATATGACAAAAGATTCAAAAAACTGGTTGATGCTCATATCTGCTTTTCAAGTCACACGTCTGACTTAGAGTCCCTGGTCAGGAACTACAGGTCCACAGTCTCCACAATCAAGCCCGACAAGTCCACAGTGCAGTTAAGCAAACAAGTTCAGAACAAGTCTAAATGCTCCAAAATCACAGGTCAAATTGCAGTTATGAGGTTATTAATTCTAATTTAAGGCAAAATCCAAATTCAGGACCATACTTATGTCTCACAGAGTCCTAAATGGCCATATATCAGAGTGGAACACAGGGGTGTAGCTAGGAGTCAGTGATGTCGAGCTGTTAGTTTTATTTTAAGTAATAAATAAGCACGTTGTGCTCATATGCACTCAAGAGGATGCACAACGAAGTAACACACATACTAAAAAAATAACCCCAAATCACACATTTTAGTAGTTAAATCCAGTTAATATTTACAAAAGGTCACCAGAGACATCCCAACTGGGTTGCTGTTTTAGGTATGCGTGATGTGTTGGCTTAATTTCTTCAATTAATAGCAAAGAAAACGTGACCCAGTCACCTTTAATTTGCTTTAGGCCTGCGGACAGCGTAATAAAGATGCTGCAGCAGCTAAGAGGACAGAAACAGTTCATACTAAAACATGCAAAATCAGAGATTTTGGAAGCGCTTATCACATTCCGCATGTAAAGTATATAATAAACATACGGTAACTCTGAGACCTGCGCGTAGTGACAATGCGCAGCTAATGTCCAGCTGTGATGAAAGGGTGTCACGTCCCAGCTGACGAGCTCAACAACAACAAAAGCACCAACGAGCATTTAGCGACACGCCTGGCACGTACTACATGCACGTGCTCACAGAGTACAACACGCACGTAGAAGTGAAAAAGAAGCCTGTCATTGGCTGACTGGTGCTGGCGGAGCCGCCCACTTTCACGTCGTCACACAATCATGCCGTTTGACGGCCAACGAGAGCTCGCGCTCAGTGTGGACCAAAGGAGCTCCGCTCCACGCTGCTGCCAATATGGCAAGCCATTAGCGCCAAATATCGCCCCTTTTCTAACCCGTTTAATTATTCAAAACGCCGAAAAAAACGGCGTTTGTCCCGACAGAACTCACATGGCGCCTTGAACGCACCATCCGAGTGGCAGAAAAAGCGGCTTTTTTATTTGTCTCTGAACGCCGCTTTTTACGTCACTCGGCAGAAAACGCCGTTCAAAGATGCATAAAAACGGCGTTTTTAACAGCGTTCTGTGTCAGCTGTAACAGCGTTTAAAACTGTGTTTTATTGAAATTATGCAGGGCACTCCCCATTGTTCCCTTATCCAATTTCTTTTAACTCATTTCACCCAATCAAAGAAGAAGTGCAGACCACGCTAATGCATCACAGATTCACCTTGCTGCTAAGTGATTGCCTATTCGGTACCAGTGCTTGTTACCCATTATGCATTTTGATATGTTTAAAGCATGATCAAACAAGCAAACAACGGCATGCTTTTTGTGAAACAAGACCTTAACTGTGTGGCGGATGGGTCGCTTGTTTACTTGAGGGATCAGCTATTAGCGCTGCGCTACCGCAGTGTAGCATCATGATGCTAACGGAGTCCTGGCTAACACCGCAAACTCCGGACATGAGTGTGGAGCTGCCCGGTTTTCAGATGCTGCGGGCTGACAGGACGAGAGACAGCGGTGAGAGGAAAGGAGGGGGACTGGCAGTGTTTGTGAACGACAGATAGTGTAACCCTGGGCACACCGCTGTGAAAGAATAACTCTGCAGCAGATACATCGGGCTGCTAGCCGCTAACGTGTGTCCAGGCATCCTGTGACTTTCTCCACTCTGGTCAGCAAACTGCAAACGCAATCTCCGAGAGCCCTTTTTTAATATCAGGAATGCTTTAATCACACATCAGTGGAGTCGACACGGCCCACCTTCCCCCAGTATGTGACTTGCCCCACACAGATGGTCGGAGGAAAGCGGGGAGACTATTAAAGATTCTTTTGATTCTATTGTGGAGGAGGACGTTGACAGCGTTGTGACCTGTGTTGCGGGCTACATTAACTTCTGTGTGGATAACACGGTCTCCTATAACAGAGTATTTTATTCTTGTTGTATAGTATTGTATTATATTTACCTGAGCCTATTGTGTTTTTCCTAATGTTTAATGCTGTTAAACTTGTACTTTTTGCCATGACCTAAAACTCTCTAACGTGCGGGACTAATAAAGGCTTATCTTATTGTTTATTCTGTCCTGTTTTGGTTTATGAGTAATGTAGGTGTATGATCTCATACTTAATTTAAAAGATTGCTTACATAAATCATATATAGCATAAACTAAACTTGTGTAAATGTTACAGCAGCTGATAATGATAAACAACTATAAAACGTGTACAGTAAAGAATTAGATGAAGAAAAAACGGTGTAGTAGGTCTTGAAGTGGCTCAGTACAGTGCAGTGGACATAAAGTGATTTAGTGTGTGTTTGGTGTTGTGACAGTACACAGCTGGGAAAAAAGTGTTAACGCTACACAGCAGATCACTTTTCTCCAGACAGACTTTGTACAATCCATCCATCCATTCGCTTCCGCTTATCCTTTTCAGGGTCGCGGGGGGCGCTGGAGCCTATCCCAGCTGTCATGGGGTGAGAGGCGGGGTACACCCTGGACAGGTCGCCAGTCTGTCACAGGGTCAACACACAGGGACAGACAACCATTCGCACTCACATTCATACCTAGTGATAATTTGGATTATCCAATTAACCTATCCCCACAAGCTGCATTTGGACGGTGGGAGGAAGCCAGAGTACCCGGAGGGAACCCATGCAAACACGGGGAGAACATGCAAACTCCACACAGAAAGACCCCGGTCTGATGTTGGAATTGAACTCAGGACCTTCTTGCTGTGTGGCAACAGTGCTAACCACCGTGCCACTGTGCTGCCCACTTTGTACAATCCCAGTTCTGAAAATACTGGTCTCCTGCGTAAAATTAGGTTACTTGGCAACAGGTCAGTAACATGATTCGATATTAAATGAACATTTTAGAGAAGCAGAGATGATCTGAAAGAAATGTGGGCAGAGGTTGGTCAATCTGCAAAAAACTCCATTAACAAATTGTTCCAAAATTTCAGAATAATGTTTCTCAGGGTTAAGTTGTGAAGACTTGAAATATTGCATCCTCTGGAGGTATCAAAATATATTTTATCAAAAGATTCAGTGACTGGAGAAATCTCTTTGCAGAAACAATGAGGCTTAAAGCCATGATGTCAGTGATCTTCAAACGCTCAAAGGAAAGTTATCATCATGGAGCATTAAACAGACATGATTCTGTCATGGAAATCAATGCATTTCCTGTATCCTTTGGGGCAACAGACCTTAGTCACACTTTTAGAGAAGTACCTGGTGAGGTGGATTGAGAGGAATATCCATGATGCATGGCAGTTTGTTCACTCACACTTCCTCTCCACCACAGCTTCCCAAGCGCAGCCAATCACAGAGCTTGCTCTCCTGATCCAAGAAGAACACATCAAAGTGCACTGCACTCACCTGAACTGACAGAACATCTGTCATTAACATTATGGTGCACACACAAGCTTGCTCACAAAAACAGCCTGCCCATCCACTTCTTGTGTACAGCCTCTGTTTTGATCTTCCAGTTCAGCAAATGTATATATGTGGGTGTCCAGGTATTTGTACTCCTCCACCACATCGTATCAGCAGGTTCAGTATCATATACTTTTGTCAAGATAATGCACACTGCAGCCGATTTGTATCTACAGTTATCAGAAAGAAGCCATAACCAAGTTACATGGATTCTTTTTTTTATAACTTCATGTCATACAGGTAAACTAGTTATGTTATGTGCAGCGCTGTCATGTGCCACTCTCTGGTTTTATGTTTCAAATTCGTGTAAGACATCCAGAGTACTCTGATGACATTGACAAGGACATCTCCAGTTTAAATGGGAAACAATTATTTCATGTTCTTGAGATTACTTATTTACATCACTTTTCAGAAAACGTACATACAGGTCTGATTCAAAACTGCATATCTATTTTTTTTAATGCATGTTGAAAGGGCAAAAATATTTCCGAGATACTGTTAACATTATTAAAATTGAAGGCTATTATACAGTGGTATTACTTTAAACTGAGTAAAACGGTATTTTGATCAAAGTTAAGGTCTCCGTTTGTTTCAGAAAAAGCTGCTTTTATTATTTATTTATATGCCCTCCGCGGACCATCTCTGCACTGCGATGACTGATTAGTGGCTCCCTGCACACTAAGGGCTGCGCACAGGGACAAGGCGCACTAGGTTACAATCAGATCTTCCCTGGGCAGGGAGAGGTGATGAACTGTATGCCACTTTTTCATTGGCATACATTAAGTACAATGTTTTATTGCCCACGGTGGGGCAGGTCACATACTGAGTGAAGGTGGGCAGTGTGGAGTCCAGCGAGACATGATTAAAGTCCCCTGATATTAGAAGGAGAGCTCTCGGAGATTGCGTTTGGAGTCTGCGGACCACAGAGAGTCACAGGCTGCCTCCACGGATGCTAACGGCTAATAGCTCAATGCAGAGTTGTTCTTTTTACAGCGATGTGCCCAGGGGTACCACAACTGTCTTTAACAAACACTGCCAGTCCCCCTCCTTTCCTCTCACCGCTGTCTCTCGTCTTGTCCGCCCGCAGCAGCTGGAACCCGGGCAGCCTACTCACAGAGGGAGTACTGCCACTGTGACCGGGTTAGCGTCATTAGCTCCTCAATCATATCAGGGAGCAATCTCACATTTACAGTGATTACAGGAAGGAGAGATGGTGTGTAAGGTGTCCTTCTCGGGAGACATCACCCCCCTCTCTTCCCTCACTGGGGATGTAGGGTCTGTCTGCCGGTAGCGCAGCTGCAGGGCGCAGCGCTAACAGCTGATACCTAACGTAAACAAAGGAGCCATGTGTCGAGTGTCCAAATACGGGTGAAAAAAGAGGAGACAAAAGAAGAGAAAAGTCAACATAACTAGCACGAAGTGGTAATGCATGATGGCAGAATCTGATTGCTAAGACATAAGTTAAAGGTTAAGAGAAGTAAAGAGGAAAATAAGAAAGAAGCTCAGAAATGAGCAGAGCTGCCATAACAGGTAACACAGTTAACGTTTCAGAAAAAGTATTCTGTCGTTTGTTTGCTTGATCATGCTTTAAACACATCAAAATGCATAGTGGGATTATAAGTGAATACTGTGACAAGCACTGGTACTGAATAGGCAATCACTTAGCAGCAAGGTGAATCGGTGATGCATTAGTGTGGTCTGCACTTCCTCTTCTTTGATTGGGTGAAATGAGTTGAAAGTAATTGGATGAGGGAACCATGGGGAGTGCCCTGCATAATTTCAATAAAAAGCCGTTTTAAACGCTGTTACAGCTGACACAGAACGCCATTAAAAACGCAGTTTTTATGTGTCTTTGAATGGCGTTTTCCAGTGACGTAAAAAGCGGCTTTCAAAGACAAATGACAGAACGCCGTTTTTTTCGGCGTTTTAAATAATTAAACGGGGTTTTTTACGCCATTTATTAACCAAACGGGTTAGAAAGGGGGCGATATTTGGCGCTAATGGCTTGCCATACTGCTAAACCGAGGAACGCGCAGTGGTGCGTGCATAATGGCAGAATTTGTAGAGTAACGTTTGGTTGCAGTGAGTGAAGATACCTGTGAATCGATGTGTTTTAATGGAGGACAGACACGACTTTAAAAAGTTATTTAACGGTCAGATTCGGTGAGAACTGAAATGAGAAATGATGGGTGTGTCGTGGAAGGCAGGCCACACGGAGTTTATGATCAGTGGAATTGTGACTCAGAAAGAGATAAACAATGATTATCAGACAGAAAAGCGGCTGAAATATCAGTTTTATTAGTTACAGTTTGTTGGAAAATAAATTGTGGAAATGTGCATATACAGGGAGTGCAGAATTATTAGGCAAATGAGTATTTTGTCCACATCATCCTCTTCATGCATGTTGTCTTACTCCAAGCTGTATAGGCTGGAAAGCCTACTACCAATTAAGCATATTAGGTGATGTGCATCTCTGTAATGAGAAGGGGTGTGGTCTAATGACATCAACACCCTATATCAGGTGTGCATAATTATTAGGCAACTTCCTTTCCTTTGGCAAAATGGGTCAAAAGAAGGACTTGACAGGCTCAGAAAAGTCAAAAATAGTGAGATATCTTGCAGAGGGATGCAGCAGTCTCAAAATTGCAAAGCTTCTGAAGCGTGATCATCGAACAATCAAGCGTTTCATTCAAAATAGTCAGCAGGGTCGCAAGAAGTGTGTGGAAAAACCAAGGCGCAAAATAACTGCCCATGAACTGAGAAAAGTCAAGCGTGCAGCTGCCAAGATGCCACTTGCCACCAGTTTGGCCATATTTCAGAGCTGCAACATCACTGGAGTGCCCAAAAGCACAAGGTGTGCAATACTCAGAGACATGGCCAAGGTAAGAAAGGCTGAAAGACGACCACCACTGAACAAGACACACAAGCTGAAACGTCAAGACTGGGCCAAGAAATATCTCAAGACTGATTTTTCTAAGGTTTTATGGACTGATGAAATGAGAGTGAGTCTTGATGGGCCAGATGGATGGGCCCGTGGCTGGATTGGTAAAGGGCAGAGAGCTCCAGTCCGACTCAGACGCCAGCAAGGTGGAGGTGGAGTACTGGTTTGGGCTGGTATCATCAAAGATGAGCTTGTGGGGCCTTTTCGGGTTGAGGATGGAGTCAAGCTCAACTCCCAGTCCTACTGCCAGTTCCTGGAAGACACCTTCTTCAAGCAGTGGTACAGGAAGAAGTCTGCATCCTTCAAGAAAAACATGATTTTCATGCAGGACAATGCTCCATCACACGCGTCCAAGTACTCCACAGCGTGGCTGGCAAGAAAGGGTATAAAAGAAGAAAAACTAATGACATGGCCTCCTTGTTCACCTGATCTGAACCCCATTGAGAACCTGTGGTCCATCATCAAATGTGAGATTTACAAGGAGGGAAAACAGTACACCTCTCTGAACAGTGTCTGGGAGGCTGTGGTTGCTGCTGCACGCAATGTTGATGGTGAACAGATGAAAACACTGACAGAATTCATGGATGGCAGGCTTTTGAGTGTCCTTGCAAAGAAAGGTGGCTATATTGGTCGCTGATTTGTTTTTGTTTTGTTTTTGAATGTCAGAACTTTATATTTGTGAATGTGGAGATGTTATATTGGTTTCACTGGTAAAAATAAATAATTGAAATGGGTATATATTTGTTTTTTGTTAAGTTGCCTAATAATTATGCACAGTAATAGTCACCTGCACACACAGATACCCCCCTAAAATAGCTAAAACTAACAACAAACTAAAAACTACTTCCAAAAACATTCAGCTTTGATATTAATGAGTTTTTTGGGTTCACTGAGAACATGGTTGTTGTTCAATAATAAAATTATTCCTCAAAAATACAACTTGCCTAATAATTCTGCACTCCCTGTATGCATAAGACTATAAAACATACTTCAGCTTCCATTTATGTATTTTTTATTGGGCACTATGCCGAAAGGGGATAAAAATTATAAGCTTTCCTATTTAGTGCAAAGAATGCAATCTTACTATTCTTAAAGTTGTGTTGTGTTTATGTTTATATGATGAAATTTCAATCAAATAAAGTGTAAAATATATTTGTCCTTTGATGACTGATTTAATCTGAAGGGTTTTTAAGGTTGCATGTTTTCCTCTCAACATTTTTAACTCATCTGACTCTAACACACTTTATAATCCACGTTTAGGTTTGCTAGGATAATTCTCACCATCTTATTTAAAAGGGAAAATGTATATTCATCATTAATTAACATGAGCGCTTTAAGTCATCATGTAAATATGCCAGATTGAGCCGCACAGGCTAATTTTCATCTGTCGTCACTGGCAGGTTAATGGCATAAATTAAATTAATCAACAACACCAAACATTCAGAGACATGTGAGCATGATTAAAAGACAAACACATATAAAGTAAACACATACCCATGTTACTTATTAAAAGTCAAACATTGTAATTACTAATAAAAACACATTAGAATTGAGGACCTTTAGTGACACTTTAAATCACAGCATGTTTGATTATCCAGTAATGACTGTGTTACAGATTAAGAGAAAGAACTAAAGAATGTTACGTTCCTTATTCCTGTGTATTTTATTCATCATCATGATGTCAGTAAAAACCACCACGGATGGGATTTTCCATTAGAAAAAAGTCGGGGTCTCCCCAGCTTGTTTGTGTTTTTCCAAACCTACCCTCCCTTAATGAAGGAGCAGAGGGGCAGAAACGCTGACCCTCTGTCCCAATTCAGCAGCAACCTACCATAAACAGTACGCAGCAGTGTCATTAATCTCAGCCTGCAGAACTCCTCACAGTGGTAGGCTATATTACACTCATTCACCAACTATATCATGTTTTTAAGGATAAGTTCTTAATTTCTAGTCTATGTGACACAAAACATCCAGATGAGTGGAAGGGACTCACTGGGTTTGGTCTTTACCTCACGACTCCTCTGGGCTGGGTGTTGGTTTCAGGATACAAATAGTTCATCTGATATCAACAGGGTAGGAACTGATGTAGTCCCTGAGGACAGGAAGATAAAGTTACAGGCATGTGGACAGAGCGTGTCACACCCCAAAGAAAACTATTTGTGTTAATCAAGTCACCCGTTCGAAAACGGTGTGTAACTCCTGGCAGTTTAAATAGTTCACTGTGTCAGTCAGTGCAGGAAGATTAGAAAACAGAATAAGAAGAGGTCATTGTGAGAGTTGAGAAGTTTGGGTTAAGAAGATGATCCGTATGCCTCAAAGATATTGCAGAGAGCTGGGTTTGAATCTGCCCCGAGTCTATTTACTGCCTGTCTTACACCAGTTTTTCTCCCAGGATTCCTGTCTTCTCTCCGCTGTCCTATCACAATAAGAATCACATTCTAATAAGGTGAAAAAACATTGAATCTCAGGTTTTTTTTAGATGCCAACAAGCTGCATTTCATTGCAAAATAAATGGATACGCTGGTTAAAGCAGATGACAAGAAGCCTCACACTGGAAGGAATAACATATATCCTAAGGGACAAACGGAAAACTTTGTAAAAGATTTGGATTTTGCCGTTCAGTCAGAATGTTCTGCATTTAGTTGGTTTTATCCTCTGATCCGACGCGGTGGCTTCGTTTGAAGTGTTTTTGAAGCATGTGAAACGGAAAGCTCTGAGGATCCGTTCTCTTTGTGTTTGTTGTCTCTGGAAATCTTTTCTTACTTTTTCCTGAATAAATAATCACTGCAGCATGAGACACAGTCATGTTTTGAAGACTTAGCTGGGGAAGTGACAGATTTTTGTTTCTGTTCTCTTTTTTTTTTTTTAAAAACATAAGGTTAAGAAAGGAAGGATGGGTGGCTTCCCCCTGAGGTTACTGAATGTTTCTTCTCTCTGTGAGTTAATAAATGACTCCTTTCTGTGTGAAACAGTTATATATGTGCTGTTTGGCCTCAAGCTTGTCAAGGTGGAAAAACTAACACAGACGCTGATGAAGAAACACATGGTCAGATCACACACAGGCACATACTGTTTAACCTCGCGAGCATCTTGTAATTATAGTTACATTTCCGCTCATTCTAACTTAAACACATTCACAGGATCTCTGTTGGCAAACATTAATCTGATCACTGGTCTGTGGCCCTAAACTGAAACAAAACTCATTTTGAGACCGTCAAAGATGTTCCCATTAAAGTTTAAATGACCTGGTCATATGTGAAAAACCACACATTAAAGCATGTTCTGGTTCAGCGTATGGCTTCATTTTCCTGTAGTTTTTGACAGTTGGTGAGGTGGAATCTCTTAACTCCAGCTCTATGTGTTAACACTAAGGAGCTATGATGTTGATTACAGCTAAGAACAGCCCCTTTGTTCTTGTTTTGTGCTGTTTTACACGTAGCGTGACATGAATCGTGGATGGTTTATCTCTCAGGCTCATAAAATGTTACTGAGATCCACTCTGATCCCTTCAAAGGGTTTTAACCCAAACAGAAACAGAAGGTCAGAGTATACGCACACTCACCCACAGTTGATGCTGTTTTTCTTCCTGTTTTTTATCTGATGTGTCTCAACCAAATTCCCGTTACTATTGAAATTACTGCGGCTATATCCTCTTTATGTTTTCACAAGAAGCCAATACACTATCGAGAGACCGAACATATCAAACTAATAAATAGATAGAGGCTACAAAATACAAGAGTTAGGACGTGATTTTACTCCCATCCATCCATCTTCTGCTGGTTCTTACTTTGAGTGTTTTTCTTTCTTAAGTTTGACATTGCTTAAATTTCTGTCTGTTTATTTTCAAGTTAAAAATAAACTTTTGCAGAAGCGAGCACACGGAGGGATTTTAGTGGTTTTGGATCCAAGTCACTGTGGAGGAATGACAGAGGCTGTACGTGTTCTGACACCCTCTGCTGGTCATTCATTAACATTAAAAAAAAGAAAAGCCTCTGAGGGGAAATGGCTGTTTATCTCAAGCTAGTGAGGATGAATAGATCTTTTTATAAAGACTTTTTCTTATGAATAAATAAAGAGGAAAACAGAATAAAAAGGTTATAAACATGTCTGTTGGATTTGTATTACAACAGGAAGTGAAGCAGCCGCATTTCAACAGACTGTCATTTACTTTAACGGTGTGACTTTATGTGCAAATAAAAGCAATAAAATCATTTTGTTAAAGCGTTTAAATTGCCAGTTTTGGCAGCACAGGATTGGACTGCCAGGGCCTCCACCTCTGACCACCGGTCAATCAATGATGGCCCAAGTCCCTTTGGCCTTGCCTGCTGGTGCAGGCCACACAGGAAGGCAGGCCCATGTGGTTCTTTGGGGCCACAGGAACTCCATCCTTATAAACAAATTCACTGTCCAGGTCCTACATACTGAACTTTGTTTCAAAGTCTGGTCATTTCAAACAAAGCCTGTAATTTTCTCATAAATACTGATGAACGTCTTTGATGTCATAGTGTGGTTGTGAGAAATTTTACAAAGTGTTAGCAATAAAACCAACAGCCACTCTAGTGTAAAAGTTATGATGGCGTACATTTATTTGAACACGTCTCCTTTCTTGGAGCACTCTTTTCAATCTTCTCATCACTTTTTATAAAGCAGAGAGAAAATAAATCAAGTTTAATACACATGAAAATGACTCGATGTTTAAAGAGATTCTTGTACTGTCGTCAGATCAGATTCAAGCTTTTTCCCCTCATGTTCTTTGTGGTTTAATCAGCAAAATAAGCTGATCAGCTTCACTGATGCGGTAAAAGAGTAATTTCTCTTCCACTGTCCTCAGCACCGACTCCACGTGACTGCGCAGCATCTCTTTCCTGTTACACCTGAGTCAGCCACATTGAAGCAGTGCTTCTATCTGAATGACAAAAAGCCTAAAATAGATTTCACTTTATCAGTCCACTCTCCTGTTCTCTGTCTGTCTGCTCAGAATCACTCTTCTTCTTTTTCTCGGCCTCCTCTTCCGCTTGTTTCCTCTTCTCCTCCTCTTTCTCCAGCTCTTCCTGCTCTTTGGCATCGGCCTCCTTTAGTTTCTCCTCCACATCCTGAGGGATTTCTACCTCCATCAGGTTCTCCATGCCCTCCTCCGGCTCATCTCCTATCAGCACCTGGGTGAGTTAAGATGCAGTCGCATTACACCTTCACATCCCCCTTTACTTACATGACATGAATAAAGAAAAGCACATCACTGACTTCCTGCTTTGAAACAACACAGGAACAAGAATAGAATAGGTTTGGTTTTTATTCATAAGTCCAAAACTATAATTAATAAATGTTTACTATTACATTTTTACTGACTTTTAGTTATTCTGAGAGGTATAAAGTTCAACACAGCCAGGGTTGACATGTATCACGACGGTGACTATTAGCTGTATTTATTAAGCCAAATTTTCCATTTCAGGCTCCGAGCATGTTGAAATAAAAATGGGCAATTCACAGCTCATCCTTCCACACAAAATGATCCCTATGAGTGTCATCTACTCCAATCAGATGATGATAAAATGCAGATTAAAAGTCTATAAAGAACATAAATAATATAAGTAAAATCAGCACTCTCACAAAAGAGACAAAAGGTTACCGTCTCGTAGGCTAATAAAGATCAAAGCATATCAGTTGTGTTGACTGGAAAGCTATTCTTGGTGTGTTAGTCGCAGCAGATTAGAATCACGAATGACAACATTTATACATTTTCTGCATTAATAAATGCAAATTCCTGTGACACACACACACACACACACACACACACACACACACACACACACACACACACACACACACACACACACACACACACACACACACATTCAGTTGTTTTAGTAAGGTACTAAAACCCTGATCATAAACTGCTCCCAACAGGGTTTGTGTTCAGCACAAGTTACCGTGGTTATTTAGGTAAAAAGAGAGCCACCTCTGTGACATAGGACACCCCAACTTTAAGCCCTCTTTAATCTTGCTTCACAGTGTGCCCCTCAGGTGTTAGTTTTCCAGTTTAGACAATAACCAAACATCTAGATCTTTCCTACCTGGACCAGTTTCTCACAGGCCGCTGTAACGTGGGCGTCCTTCTCCCAGCGGTGGAACTCTCTCATGATTGGATAAACATTCTTCTCTTTCAGCGTCTGCCGGCCGGCTTTAGTTGCAGTCAGCTACATAGAGAGACAAGCAGTGAGGAGCTTGACATAAAAACATAATTACCTAATCTGTGTGCGTGTGTTTGTTTCCGAATGTTTGTGGTTTTGTACCAGTAAGAGCGTTTCCAGGAGCATCTTTCGGATGTCTGGGTCTTCCTCTCGCTTCTTGTCCTCGGGGAGGTACTGCAGGTCGACAGGCAGGCCTGGACCGTAAATTAGGTTCTGTTAGAGTCTCAACTAGCAGTAAATGGATTTAATAAAATAATAGTCTCTTAGTCCTTCTTTCTCAATATTATATGATGCTGTCTGTGGCTCTCAGCTCATCTATTCCCAGACTCTAATCATATTTGAGGGGTTAAACCATCATGACAATCTCACTGATGCAGGGATTATGCACGGCTGAGAATGCAGAAAGTTGCAGACACCAAGGATAAGTAGTGCTATTTATTAAAGTCCACTTCAAGATACACGGTGCATTGTTATGTCTCTTCACAGGATGGCACACAGCAGATGCCCACACAAAAAAAAAAGATTCACATCCCATGGACCCAAGGGGACCCTAGAATACTCACGGTATGTAAACTGTAAAGCTTTTACCTTTCATGTCTCTGGGTCATCCTTCCAACAACTTCTCAGTGTCCCTCTGTCTCTCCCAAAAACCACTTATTTATCATTTTAGTCAAGTCTAAGCACTGCATGGTGAAGTCCAATTTATTTAGAGCCATCTGGATGTTAGCTTTTTGCAAGGAAAGAGTCTTTTTTTCATCAGCATGTGTGGAGCTGGTTTCAGACCAGAAACCACCTCTGAAGCTGCTGTGTGGTATTTTGCACCAGTGTGTTAGCACTGTGTTGAGTGTTGAGCTGCAGCAGAAGCTCAAACCCAGTGATCAGGTTATAACAACAACGGGGCAACAAAAATACCAAACCTGTGCCACTAGCAGATAAACAACATTGGCAACTTCATGAGTGAGTGATTTTCACATTTTGGCTATTAAATTAATTAAACATCTTGTCACATATCAATCTCACGTCATGTTTTTGGTAGCGTCTCTTTTTCAGTAGTGAATGTTCCAGTTACTTCTCATTTTTTAAACTAAAAGTGGAGAGGATCACTGCCCTGCATGTCAGTATCTTCTTTTAATTGTTCTTTTTCTATATAATTTACACAGGAAGTTTACATTTATTATTTAAAACCTTTCTGTATCCCTGGTTTTAATAAAAACTATATAAATAAACTTAATTAAAAATTGTATTATTCTTATTCATATAGCAGGTTGTGTAATTGAGTCAAAATAATCTGCAAATTGTGTGTTTACAGAAATGGAACATGCAACCAAGTTTGACAGAGTTGCTTTCTTATGCAGCGTTAATTTATTTTGGATAAACTGATTGATGCACACCCCTATATAAAGTGATATTACTTTAACACACCCCGTTTCCTCCTGTCAGCTCCTCTGGACCGGCCAGCGGCAGCAGGAGGAAAGGCAGGATATCCACAGCATCGCTTAGCAACCACTCGTGATGAGCTGCAGAGTGAACAGAGGTTTGAGGTACAACAAATCTGGTGTTGTGGAGGCGACATCACTGAGGTTAAACTCTAACCCTAAACCAGAAATCTAAACCTCCACTGTAAAAACTGTGGCCGAGGCTCCAATTAACTCTTTTTATCTACGGTGACTTTAGCCTAAACTTCAATAATGTGTGTCTCACCGTGGTCAAAGCAACAGTTGCGCAGGGTGCCTATGACTCCGCCCCTCCTCACCACAGATGACTGGTACTGAGTGAAGGGCAGCAACCTCTGGACTACACACCTGAAACACACCCAAACATCATTAGTGCATGCTGCAGGGTCAAAGCATGGCAGTGTGTAATTTTAAGAGAATTGACTGTGAACATGCACCTCCAGTCATTTCTTCCAGTCATGAACCACATTTTGCCAGTAATTTAATTTCCAACAAGCCTCAGCATGTGAAAGCTCCTCTCATAGATCTAAGATGTTGTCGGTATAGCAAGTGCAAATCAGAAAGCAAAGCCTGTCCCAGGTCAGCGTTATTCTCGGGTCAGAACGCCTCTTCTGTAAACATTTAGTCCCCTGTGGGGCAATGCAGGAGGTGCTTGAAGTTCTCCTTGACTTCATTTTACTTTTGGACATGTAGGTGGAAAAAATGTACTTACAGTTTTAATAAAACTGGGTTCTTATTTACACATACACACCTATTCTTTTAAACCAGATTATCCTGCTTTGTTCTCCAAAAACAAAGCATGTCAGTGTTATAAAGCAGGGTGCCTAACTCATTTTAGCTCATGGGCAAAAGAAGTCTCTCAAGCAGGCCAGAGAACTACAACTAACGCCCGATGACCTGGTAAAGTGTTCTCCTTTCTTTTAATGTAAAGATATTTAAGCACATTTTCCTGACCATCAATTTATAAAACTGATGAGACGCATCCTCAGACGTGTTCAGAAACAAAAGTGTAATTTTAACATTATGTCCCAGTCGAATCAGTCGAATGTCAATACAAACAAGATGACGCAGCAAGAGCAATTTGTGTGTCACAGGCAGGAGGATGGAGGAAAGAGGAGACGAGGATATCAGCCAAGTCAGCTGTTTTCCAAAGAGTGATATTTCAGTGACCTGAAAGGCTAATATTCAGAGAAAAAGCTGTGTATGATCGAGTCTCCCCAACTCTGTCTCTGAGCTCTTGACCAGCAGTGAAGTCAGTCACCTGTCCTTGTCCATCAAGTAGTTTCTGGCCTCAGGCAGCTGCGTCAGGTTGGACAGCAGAGGACCCAGGTAGTGCAGTTTAGCGTTCTTATTGTAACCTTCAGTACAGAAGATCTGAACAAGCTGCGCCATACCGACGTCCTCCTGCAGCACCTGAAACAGTTTGTCTCTCATTATCCATGAGGAGGAGATTAACATGACGGTAAAGCTAGAATGATTATGAATTCAGTCCTAAAATGAAGCACTCTGACTGGACGCACCTTGAATAAAATCTTGCAGGTTTTCTCGTGTCGCGTCAGATTTGACAGGATGGTGCAGATCTGATCGGAGAACAGGTACTCGGGGTCCAGAAGGTTCTTAAACAACACGGGGACAACTTTGACATCTTTCACCAAAACCTGAGGGACACACAACAACCAGCAAACGCCCGTTACATGTTTGTTTTAGAAAAGGAAATAAAGTGAACACACAAAGTTTTCAAGGGCTGCGCTCCAGTCCACTACCTGATGAAGAGTCTCATCGGCTGACAGGTTGATAAAGATGTGGTAGCAGTCCTTCACTATGGCAATGGAAGGGTCAGAGGTCAGGGCAAACAGGGCAGCAATTAGATCAGGTTTAGAGTGGAGAAAGCGGCAGCCATCCCTGACATCAAACACAGGGGAAAAAGAAAGTAAAAAGATGGAAATATGTACATATTTACTACATTTATGGCAGAAGTCACTTTAAATAATCCTCCCACCTGTTTCCAGACAGTCCCAGGATGTACTCAGTGGCCTGACCTTTGACATCTGGACGTGTGCTGGGAGTCAGGAAGGAAAGCAGCTCTGCAACCTCAGAATCACTCAGCATCTTCAAACAGTGTCTGATCAACAGAAACAAAACCTTAACCACACATACGGCTCTAAACCCAGGTCAGTAACATGATTGGGTATAAAAATGAGCACGTTAAAGAGACAGAGTTTCTCAGAACTAAAGATGATCATCAGTCTGCAAAAACTGCATCTACTAACTGCGGCTCAATTTCAAAAATAATGTTCTTAAGTATGACATTGAAAGGACTGTGAATATCTCATCATCTGCAGCACATAATATCTTTTCAACTATTCAAGGAATCTGGAGAAGGCTCTGTGCACAACACTGTGATCTTCAGGCCCTGAGGCTGCACTGCATTAAAAACAGACCTGATTCTGCCATAAAAATCGCTGCATGGGCTCAGGAACACTTCCAAATTATTATCTGCGAACACAGCTCATTGTTTCAGACACAAATGTAGGTTAAAGCTCCATCATGCAAAGAAGAAACCATATGTGAACATGATCCAGAAACACTGCCGTCTTCTCTGAGCCAAAGCTTAAAAGTGACTGAAGAGAAGTGGAAAACTGTGGCCAGACAAATCAAAATTTGAAATTTATTTTTGAAAAACATGGACACTGCATCCAAAATACTAAGGAAACTGTGGAAGTGCATTAGTTCCAGCAGCTGACACATCTGGAAAGGCACCATCAATGCTAAAAGGTATATACACATTTAAAAACCACAGGCATGTTTTTCAGAGAAGAGCTTGTACATCTCAGAAAGACAATGCTTATCATGAAATCATGGCATATCATGAAACACAAAATGATGACAAGCAGACCCAGGATGATTGAACAGCTAGAATCAGGCAACAATGGGAGGAAAATCCTCTCTAGAAAGTCCAGCAGCGACAAAACGAGATAATAGTTTTATTTAAAACGGACATTTTTCCAGTTTAAAGATCTGATATGTTCTCTGGGTTCAAAGCTGAATTAAATCTGGGTTTCTGAAACTCTGGAAATTACTGCACACTGTTTTATTTACATTTAGAACAGTTACAGTTATTCCGGAATTGGATTTTTTAGGAATTACTTAGTAATAAGACACGTTTCGAGTAGTACAGCGCTAAACACTTCAGAAAGTCTACTGTCTTTTGTACACACAGGAGCCTTTCAGCACAGCCTTGTCAGATGCTGTGAAACCTCAGCGTGTCTCCTCTTAAAACTCTTGCTCTTATCTTACCTTTAACTCTCTAAAGAGGAGGCTTTCATGTCGCTTTGTACTTCTTTTTGTTCCTCTTCTTGTTTTATTCCTCTAACATCAGATGTCATGTGTAATAAACAGAAACAGCTTAGGAACATGTGGACACCACAGCCGATCTTTGTTCTTCTTCTAACCGTTTTCAGCAGCTTTAAATCCCCCTGCTGGGATTTACCGCCCCCTGGTGTTCACTACATGAGCTGCCACAAATTTTACTTCAATTCCTTCATGCAGGAAACTGGAGGGCCACGAGTGCCAACATTAAATACATGATTAAATATTTAATTAAATGTGTGATTAAAAAAAAGGAATGAATACATAATTTTTTGAATGTTGTGCATGAAAAATGTATGGAATTTTATTTAAATATGGAATATTTAGATAATAATTTCCAATTGTAATTAGTTAATGACACGTTTAATTACTAATTTAGTATTTATTTCATTTTAGCACTTATGTTCCTCCATATATTTCTACCTGCCTGCCTTAAACCTTAATTATTTCTTATGTAAAGAAAAAAAAATCTCACAACCTATGATATGAAATAGTAACAAAGTGGTTTATAAATTAATTTTAAAATAAAAAAATAATTTAAACAGTTTATTAATTAATTATGTCATCCATAGAAAAAAAAGCAGAAAAATTACAAAAACAACATCAAACAGTCAACAGGTTCAAAAGTTCATGTTTAATTTGGATAGGAGTGGGAACATTAATTTGACAGAGTGTCTAGGGCACAGGTGTCAAACTCCAGGCCTCGAGGGCCGGTGTCCTGCAGGTTTTAGATGTGTTCTTGATCCAACACAGCTGATTTAAATGTCTAAATTACCTCCTCAACATGTCCTGAAGTTCTCCAGAGGCCTGGTAATGAACTAATCATTTGATTCAGGTGTGCAGACCCAGGGTGAGATCTAAAACCTGCAGGACACCGGCCCTCGAGGCCTGGAGTTCGACATCCCTGGTCTAGGGGGTCCTACCCTTAATAGTTTAGGACATTTTCAACTACATTACCTGCAAATGTACAAAATATATGAAAACTATATATCATTTTCTTTATTAAAAAACAACAACAAAAAACTTCATTTCTATAGTATTGTTTCCACTATCAGTTAATGAAATAAAAATTTTGAATAAAACAACAGAATTTTAACCATTTAAATATCATCTAAGACTTATCACAAGAAGCGCTGATTATTTATTAAGTTATGTTATTAATTATTTAGATCTTTGAAGTAAGCATGCTCTTTCAGAAAACACTGACACACACAGATGAAATACTCACCTGTGTTTCTGTCCTGTGTGTAAAGAAAATCTCATGCACTGACCTTCTGTTGAGCCACTTCATCTCTAATATGAGTTAAACTCGTGACTTAAACTTTAAGTCTTGCACTGGTAATAAACTGCAAATTAACCATGGATGTAAAAAAAAAAAGATGGCTCTATGATCTGACTTATAACTTATTATTTCTATTTGATGGCTGAATTAAATGTTAAAAGTTTGCAGAATTAAGTTTGTCAGCCAGCAGTGCTATAAAATTACCTTTTGATTGTAAATAGTTCAGCGGGATTGAAATTCAGTGACTGTTCTGGCCACTGTAACAGAAATCCGGCTGACAGCTTCTTCCCTGAATAGCTCCTGCGCAGTTCTGGGGTGTCCTTTGGCTTGTTGTCCGGTTCATGTAGGAAACTTTCTCCAGCCGAGCCATCACTTTGAGCGATAATTGACCGATTTGTGATCAAGATCTGTTTTACTAATCTGCCAGCATCGAAGCTCCTCAGACCATCACATTTCTCCTGCACGCGTGGCAGCTCAGCATGTCACATGTTTGTTTTTCGTCCAAACACCTGAAATTTAGTTATCTCTCCCTTTTTCTTCTCTGTCCAGTGTCTGCTCTCAAATTTTCCCTTTAATCAGCCACTTTATGACATGTATTCAATGTGTAGTTAAAGTCTTTACACTGAAAGGAACAATTAGGATGTGTATTTTATAGGTTATTACCTCCAAGAAGGTTGTGCTTTTGGTAGCGTTTGCATGCTTGAGTGTGTCATTCTCTATGTAAACCCAATAACTTGAAAACCTTCATGTTCAACAACAGTTTCAATGTTCGAGACAGCTAAAGATAAAACTGGGCTGTAAGTGGTCCACAGTGTAAAATTATTCTAACAACCCTGATCTAAAAGTTAAACCCATTGACTAAAGGATTACGTGAATTGTGTATAATCTATACTTCCACACTTGGAGGGGAGACCTGCTCTGTGTTTTTCCTCTCCTTCCTTTGGAAACACCTCCTCCAGCTTTTCACCTGAAGTGCTCTTTTAAAGGCTGAGATGAGCCTGTGAATAACACATCTGTGCCAGAATTTAATCCAAACTTGAAAGGAAAATTCATAGAAATCATTATTACCTCTGAAAGCATTCTTAGAATTTGCTTCCTTGGAGCTGCTCTTGGTTCTGGGAAGCTTTGTGAACGCCGGGCCTGATGTATCTGACTTCTTCCTCTGTTGCACTGTGGCCTCCCACTTCTTTGTATTCTGGTCAGGACCAGTTTGGGCTGTTCTGTTAAAGTGAGTCATACACCCTGTTGTACTAATGTTTAATTTTTTCAAGATTTCCTGTTTGAATTATCTTCAATTATTTCAGTTTCCAATGACCTTAGGAATACTGTGAGAACAATTGAAGACTTTGGCTCAGTCTCTTCTGCAAAACAGATTACCGGTATCTTACTAGTAAATCTGAGAATCAAAGTTAAATATTTTTTAGAAGAAGAATACTCTGATGCATTCAAAAGTAAGATGGATTTGTCCATCTTGAGACTAAAATCAAGCCCACAGTGGCTCCAGACACAAATTTACTCTTTAATCAGCAGAACATTTCTGGATATGAGACTTTCTGATGATGATTTAACACAGTAAAAAAAAAAAAAAATCCCAGAGTAGAAATAGAGAAGTAATGGCAGCTCAAAATAGATGTTATAATGTTTTTGTGCTCTTCTTTGTAAGAACAGCAACGTTTCTGCGATGTCGAAGCAGCAGGACAGACTCCAGCCAGCATGTTAAACACGTTTGACCTTATGAACTACTTTATTGATTATACTGGAGAAGAAAAAAAAAAAGAACACATAAGACATTCACATAGTTCAGACCCATCAGCAAGAGCTTCCATTTGCTCCAGATGTTGCATTGAAATGCTTATATTTCAGATAAATGTTAATGAGCTTCACCTGCACTAAACAGTGATGACCTTCTATTAAAGGTGCGGTTTGACCAATCAGACATGAAGAAGCACTACTTTTCTTCTTACGCAACCATCAATGAATCAAATGCTCAAAGTTTCCTTCTTTAAAAAGATCTGCTCCAGCGTTTCACACTAACGTGGCTGTGGGGAAAAAAAGGAAAAGAAAAAAGCCGAGAGCAGTCTTGGTATGTTGTGACTGTATCCTCAGTGGTGCTTTACAGAGAAGTGTCTCTACATGCAGATTCAGGCGGATGGGGGAAAACAACGCCTCAGGCTCTTCCAAGGAATTAAGGTCAGATGCTGCAAAAGCTCAAGACTGTCCTCTGAAGAGCGTTTCCAACGCTGAAACATTTTTCTCAACACGCACATTTCATGCCACACAGGCTTCAGTACAACTTCAATACCATTGCAAAATAAAGACTAAAAATCAGCATTTGAACTTGAAAACATTTCACCAAATGTCTGTAAAGATTGGAAAGAGTGAAGAGCAGAAAGAGGACTGGAACAGCCTCAGTCTGGATTGTAAACAGATAAAAGTATTTATCATGAAGTCCACCACGTGCCGGTGTACATGCAGTCCGCCTGGAGCCACGAACAAAGCTCACTCCAGGACAGACGAGGATCATATGAAGCGATTTGGTGACTTTCTTGCTGGTAATTCAAGGATGTCATGATATCGTAGTGCTACTGAATCTATAGGTGCTGACGAGAGAACCGAGAAAGGCACTGTGGTGTCTGATTGGCAGAGAGAGATCAGCTGATAGCCTCTCTGTTGGCTCAAGGTGGGGCAAGTCCATCAAACATTTTCATTTTCATCGTCATCATCTTCCTCCTTCTCCTCCTCTTCACTCGGCCTTGTCTTTCCTCTTGCCTGTGAACGGCACTTTACTGGCTACCGTCGAGCCGACGGTGGAGACGCCACCGGCCACGGCAGACACGCCGCCTTTCACCAGCCCCACCCCCATCGAGGGCACTGTGGTCACAGCGGACTTTGTGATCTCCAGGCTTTTGCCTCCAACCCAGGCCACTCCACCCACAGCGGCCCCAACGACGCCCTTGGTGACGTTAAAGAGGCCACCGGTCACTCGCCACACCATGCCAGGAGGAGCTGCCGCGTGCTCTTTCCCAGAATCTGAAAATGATCACACAAACAACTTGATGATTTTGAGATTGTTTTCATTAATTAAAGTTATCAGTTTGGCGATCATGTGGTCACAATTAGCCGAACCGCCAAATTTTTATAAGACATTGGATGAAACACTAAAAATGTGTTTACAAAAGCAGAGAAGAGGATCACCGAAGTCCTGCTGGCAGATCTGAGAGGCGGTATTTAAAGGGAAAGTTTAGCAAAATCTTTCACCACATGGAGGCAGCAAATGAGGGCACCTCTTAAAAACGATGCTGGACAGAGCAGCTCGCTTTCTGTTGATGGCTTTACAGACAGTTTTTCAGCTATTTGGTCATAAACCAAAACATCCAACTAGTTAAATAGTTCACTTGTCAACAATGGTAATTATTATGCAGAGAAAATATTTTGCTTGTCAATCCAGCAGATGTTTACCAAATTCACTAGTTATCTGGTTGTGTTTTTCTGACTTCAATTCATCTACAATCTTTGATATTTTATAGTAGCTGTAGCGCTGTGTGATTAACAAACAGCTGATTTGAACTCTTGGTATTATTATTAACATTAATGGTGTTTTAAAAGGAGTACACCTGGGATTGCTCGGAAAGTCCCATGTGCCTTTCTTAACAACAGTAACGCCGAGTGAAAGCGGCAGTAGGCGACTGAACTGGTGCAAAGTGTCTCAGTGTTGGGACACAAATAGCCAGCTGGAGCTGGAGCCGTTCTTACACAAACAACTGTATTGTCCCTGATGAACCAACAGTTTCTGAAATAGCAGCAGTCAACATGTAAGCACAGATTGCACCATATTCCCCGATGATATTCCAGCGTTCCAGACACCGGGGAGCTCTGCGCTTACCCTCTGCAGACTGGCTGTTGGTGGATTCGGCTTCGTCGAATTCAGCCATGCTGGTCCCAGGCTGGGGCTCCACATTAACACTGTTTACATTCTGAAAAACACAAGAAAAAGCCAGGCTTGTCTTTACTCTGAGCTTCACAGTGCTCCTCAGACTGAGCCGTACAGATCACCTGCTCGGGCAGCTCCGCATGACTCGCAGTGGAGTCCTTATTTATCTAATACTGGGCCTGCTCTGATTGATATAAGCAAACTTTCCTCTGATTGGCTGTCGCTCAAAAACAGAAGTCAGACAGCTCTACTCCTGCATCTGTATGATGTAATTCAGATCCAAGGGTAGAAAAAAAACAGACTGAGTGTTTAGTGCAGTCTGAAATCAAAGCTTTTAGCTCACAGGGATTACTTACATATTCTGACCTCAGTGTTTTAAACTTTGGTCATGAGCACAGCATAATACTTCTTGTGGGAGTGTGACTAATATAAGCTCATAACACTGAACTGTCACATTTGCAACATGCCCACTGATTCTTTTAGGCCACTTTTATTCAGTTTGCCTCTTTGTACTTACACAACAAAAAAGAGGGACACTGAATTTTAAATACATCCGGTTATTGGTCATATTTTGTGTTCCTCAGTGCGATGAATCAGTTGTGTGTGGCTCTGTGGGAGCTTTACAAAGCCTGAGACATAAACCTGCAGCTATTGTTGATATTTTTTCATTACAATAACATATAAAAAAAAAAAAAAAACCACTGGTTAAAAAAAAGACACCTATTAAATTTACTTCAGTTTTATTTTTACATCACAAGTGCACGATAACAGTCGCCTTGAGGCACTTTATAGGTTCAAGTTTCTCTATTTTCACTCATCATGAAGAAACATGACAGAACAAGATGAAGTACTCATGTCTTTTAGATCATAACGGTTGGAATAAGTAAAGTCTAATTAAAATAAAAGTAACATAAAAGTAAAAACATATATATATATATATATAAATGTAATTTTAAAAATAATAGTAATGAGATAAATAAAAACATATAACATAAAAAAAGTTACCCATCAAAATGGACCTTTTATAAAAATTTGTGTAAGCAAATATGAAATACCCAACGATCCTCTAAGAGCAAGCAGGTTGTGACAGCTGTGGGGGGAAAAAACTCCCTTTAAACAGGAAGAAACCATGACCACCTGCCAGGACCGGCTGAGGTGAGGTGAAATTCAGCTTTTCAATACACCTGTGGTGTTTTCCTGAGGGTAATGCTATCCAGTTACATTAATGAAATCATAAGGATCAAGTTTTTCTGGAGCTTGACCCAGTCTAAGAGCTACAGACATGTTTTCTGAAATCTGTCCTTTAGTTTTATGTTCGCAAACTTTATCTGTAACTCTAAATCACTGGACAATTAATTTAACATCTAAGAATTTTGAGTTTCTTTTAGGAAACAAAAATTTATTTTGTGGACGAAAATGCAAGGAATTATTCTGGCTCTGGTACTAAGGGTTTTTCCTGCCTTGTCATTTTGTGGTGAGTGACTACACAATGAATGTGTGTTATGCAGTTGTTAAAGATTTCTATGTATTTTACTGCCCTTTCTGTACATTTCATTTTATATATATTAAGCCTGAAAGAATTAAACCTTGACTACAGAATTTTTTTTTACTATTATTCAGATGATTTTTCTGTGGGGTTAGGCTAGATTCTCTCTGAGGGGTGCTTAGATAATGCTGATGCTGATTTCTGTCTGAATAAGTGAAGTTTAGGAGAAGAAAAACAAATCCCTTATTAATTGTGTCCTAAATGTAAAACAGACTGGAAGCCTTGCTCACAGGAATTCAGTAAGAGTGTGGATGGTCATGTTTAACCTTCCAGCTGATTATTCTGCAAAACACAGATTCAGTTTGTAATCAGTTTAAACAAAGAAAAAAATTTTTTTATTCTGTGCGTTCTTAGATGAATATCAAATGAAACAGCATCTGGCCAACTAGGCTCAGAGTCATGCTCCAACGTGTAATTATCTGCTATACTCGGAGCTATCTAAACCTCATGCTATGAAGAGCTGCGTCTTTTTGTGTGTGCACATATTCTTGAGTTTAAATTTGCTCCTAACACTGAACACTGTGTTCCTCTCTCTTCTGATGGCGAGACACTGATACAAGCTTGTGCTTTATGTATGAGAAACACTTAACCAGTGACACCAACACTGGCCAGGAGCACTTGATCCAGCTGATAGTGGACATGTGTCACTGTGGTGTTAACTTCTTTACACAACGACTCCTTCTGCACAGTGGTGAATAGTGCATCTAATCCAGCACTCTTTCATAATAAAATTATACTTCACTCCACCCCCTTGCTCTTCTGTTTTTACCCTCTTGTGCACCACACAGTTTGTTTAAAGTGAATGCTACTATTTTAATATGCGTTTTTGATTAATGTGCCCTCTGCTCGGTCTGTAAAACCAAATCCAGTGCGCTTTCTTTTATTTTTAAAAAAAATTGACTTGACATGTGGCAGTAGTGGAGCAGAGCTTGGGTAACATTTGCAGGAAGCCGTGACGCCTCCTTTTAAAGCTACTGAAGAAAAAACGACACGTTTCTCCTGGAAGTCAGGCTGCTGAGGAAAAAAATATCTTATTACAGTATTTAAGTTCCACATCATCACTAACGGAGCCCCAACCAGCTTCCATCCGGTTAAGCTGCTCAACACAAACGCATTTTGTTCAACCACTTACTGCCCCCCCCCTCTTTTTCCAAACACGTTTGTACATTAATAAGGATACTGGTGACTTCTTACCTTCACCATTGTTCCCAGTGCTTCTCCACGAACACACCTGACAGAGAAACTTGAGACTCTAGCAGCGTTCTTTTCCTCTCCTGCTGTTTTTTATTTTTTAATTTAATTAGTTTTTCTCAGCTTGTGCGTGAAAGCTGCTGCTCTCACTGTTGATTGCCTCTTCTTCTTCTCTTTCTTCTTCCTCTGGGTTTTCAAGCCTTTACCGCATCAGTGTGCAGCTTTCCACTTTCTCCTGGCGGACACAGTTACAGGTAGCGCTGCACAGCTCTCTTTTCACCCTGCTGGTTCTGCCGACGTGGCGCCTTCGCCACAAAAACAGTCAAACCACACACAGCAGCCCGCTGGACCGCCCTTGCAGACCTTCAAAATAAAAGCTTGCACTAATTTTATTGGCGGAGCAGGTCAATGGTGAGCAGGTGTCCCCACTTTTACACTTCTTTCTCATTTTTCTTCTTCTTCTGGCTGCTCTCTTTGGGTACCATCTGCCTTCTTCTAACGCTACCTCTAGCACCCTCCTCTTCTCCTATCTGAGTGTCCTCCTACACTACATGCACGAACCTCCTCTGTGGTCTTCCTGCCTGCTCTCCATTTTCAGCATCCTTTGTCCAGTATGTGCACATGTCCACACCATCTCAGCCTTGTCTCACAAACTTTGCCCCCAAACTGCTCTACCTGAGCTGTCTCTCTGATGCACTCGTTTTAATCCTGTCCATCCAGGCCACTCTCATTGATGAAATTATTTGTTCAGCTTTCTGAAACTCAGCACTCTAAGACAGACAGCCTGGCTTTCATTATGGGTCTCCTGCAGGTTAACACGTCTCTGTATTTTGCCTCCTATCCTACACACAAGAAGAAAAGTGCACGTCCCGAGCTATACTGAGATTTGGAATACCAAAAAAAAAAAAATGCCACAAAGGAAATGCAGTAACAATAAAGTCTGAAAAACTTCCACTAACTAGGTGAAATTCGTGGAAGGGGATTGTGAGATGTTTCCCCCCAGTTTAGGTCAGTTGTTCGTTAATTTACAGAAACTTGTATCCCGTAAAGCTCCGACCTTTTCAATAATGTAAAATGTAATGTTTAAATATCTTAATGTCAACATTTTATCCACCCCTGGCTGGTGTTGGGTTCTTTTAAAGTTTGGGCCTTTATTGTGAAAAACGGAAGTCACCTTGGACTGCTGTTTCGGGCTCAGCTCCGGATCCAGCTCCGGATCCAGCATCAACAACTCGGCTGGTTGTTTGTGTTTCTGTGTAATGCCTCTGTGCGGCTAATGTGGATTTTATGTAGATTCAAAGGAAAACTCACATGTAAACTGACAGAACAGTTCACGTGCAGGATTGTAGATGGTCACATGGTCAAGTGAAGGTATAAAAAGGTGCTACAGATATCAAGGGTCAGGTGCTACATAGTGATGTTGACACCAGCCTTTATTTACTGAGAACAGAATAAAAAAAAAAAAAATCAAAAATATTTTCAAAATAAATTACACAGTCACGGGCGTATCCAGAGGTTTGGCATTGGGTGGCACCTGCTCATTATGGGTAGGGGTTGTACACATAAACAAGCCAGAGGATTGGTTAGTTTTCAGTTTAATAATATGATGCTTTAAATATACATTTTTATATCATAATAATCAAAATGTTATTTTTAGTGTAACAAAATAAAGGCAAACATGCATTCAGAAAACTAAATAATGTTATTTAGGCCACCAAAACAAGATTTCTACAATATAAAAAATGTAAAAGATGTGACAACAGATATGGAAGATTTTTCTTTAATATAGCCTACAAGTTGGTTTATTGTTTATGACCCGTGTGAGGGATATCAAGTGTGGAACAGTCTGTCTAAAGATGTGGAAAATATTGGCGAGTTGAATTAAAACCACAGCAGGAACATGGAAGTAGGGAACTTTAGACGTTTTAATAAACGATAATGGTATATTAGATGTATTTGCACCAAGTAAGCAGTAAAAAATATGCCTAAATTGAGGATATCAACCCCCAGGAAATTAAGAAGAATAAGAAACAAAAATTAAATTTTAACTGATAACTAAGAAAGGAGAAGAAAAAGTAGTTTGGGGTTCATTGGCAGGAGTAAAACAGGAGAACTGAATATCAAAGCATTAAAACTCAGCCCAGCAGTTTTTCTGCCAGTCACACCTCCATGGATGATTATTTTACCTGGCACTTATGTGACATATACACATATATACAGTCGTGTGAAAAATAAAGGTTTGACAGGGAACTATGCAGTTCTGTGAAAAACCAATACAACAGCTGTAGAACAACTTTTAGCGACAACAAATTCAAGTTGTTGTGGAGGAATTTGGGGCAACTCTTCTTACCGGGCCGGCGTTGGTTGATGTAAATGCAGACATCCGTTTACTCGCAGCTCTCTTAAAGTCCCACCACACATTTTAACTGGGTTGAGGTCTGGAGTTCCACTGGGCCACTGCAACACCTTTCAGACAATCTGCCTTAGACTTCCTGGTGTGCTTGGGATCATTGTCCTGTTTCAGCCAAGCTCTAGTTGTCAGGCAGGCAGCTTGCAAACAAGCCATATTTGTTCAGATTTTGTTTTTGTTTTTTAAAATTATACTGTTATGAGGTTTTGTGTTTTTACTTTTTTTTGGCACACCCATAAAAGCTAAGTATAAAAGCTAAGTGACTTTATAATGGACTTTTTATGGGGTCAGGAACCGTAAATAGAGCTTGCTTTGCTTTTTGAAGTCTCCCACCATCTATCCAGGCAAGGAGGTGGCAGTAATACACCTCAGTGCTGGCTGTCAACCACCGGAAAAAATATAGGAAGTGGAAAAACGGACGGTTGTATTTTGCTCAGGCACATCTCAGATGGCATTGTTTGGGGTCCTAGCTGGAGGCTCGGCGCCAGTCTCCCCGGCAGTCGCAGCAGAAGTAAATACGAGCAAAAGTCAGAAAAAAACTGTCAGAGGAATCGGGGTGTTTAGGGACTTTGGACCTTCAGGCGTCCAGCAATGAATCTGGAACTGCTCGGTAATGAATTAAGGATGAATATATATTTTCTGTACACGTTACTGTTCGTACGGCGCTGTTGCTTTGTACCTATTATGGTTAGCATCGTAAGTTAGCCTAGCATGTTAACAGCAGTCGATACGAGTGTTTGTTAAAATCTCACAACTAATTAGAAACACGCTGTTAAGGTCTCCTAAAAAGCATATTACAATAGTGCTTAATATATGAGATCATAAATATGTAGACGTAAAAAGCTGGAAGTAGTAGACGTAGTAGGTGGCTAATGCTAGCTTCACATAGTGTGTTTGAATTAAATAGGTCTTTTTTTTTTTCTTTTTTTTTTTTTAGACTACAGTTGTTTCGATAAGGTTTTTTTTTTTGGTGTTTCTTGCAGTTTCCTCGCATATTAAGTCGACATCGGACTTTTACTTGCTGGCTTTTTTTCCGTTAAAAAACAAAACAAAAACTGATGCACAGCTTGTCTCAGTGACAACGAGTACTGTCAACATTTTGGGGGGAAAACATATTCACCAAGAAATTACATTAACTTGACTATAAGGATATTTTACAAATATAAAAACAGGTTTAAGCTGCCATTCATTCAATTTTAACTGTTTTCGATTTACAGTATGGTGTAAAAGTATCGATGCAGCCGTCAGTCCTTTATAATTTGCTTCCAATGAATAAGACCTTGTTGTGATGTTTTTAAAGTGGTCCTGAGCAACTCTTCTCCAAGCTGTATGAAGTTTTTCTCTGGATACTGGTTGCTTGTCCACTCATTTTCATTTCAGTTCTAACTCACTTTACTTTCAGGCTTTTGCAAAAATACATTTATTGTTCCCATTTCTTTAGTTGAATTTACAGAAAATACAAATGTTAGCACAAGTTACTAAAAATACCATACATTTATGTTTGTCTGTTTGTTTTTTGCACCAACAAGGTACATTTGCAATAATGGATTTTTATAACCCATATTTTGGCATGGTGTGCAGTGTGTCGATAAAAAAAATTCAGGAATCTGGACAAGTAGAGGGCCTTAAAAAAATGAACCCTCATCTACGACAGATTAACAGCATCTGAAAGTTATGTCCGTAAGCAATAGGGAAAAATCCACCAAGACCTGACATAGGACCTGAGAGATGCACCTGGTACTTCAGTTGATCAGTTTTCTGTCGACTGAAGTCGCATCTGTAACCGGAAGGTCGCCGGTTCGATCCCTGGGCTCTCTGGCCTGGTCGTTGTGTCCTTGGGCAAGACACTTTACCCTACTTGCCTACTGGTGTTGGCCAGAGGGGCCGATGGCGCGATATGGCAGCCTCGCTTCTGTCAGTCTGCCCCAGGGCAGCTGTGGCTACAACTGTAGCTTGCCTCCACCAGTGTATGAATGTGAGAGTGAATGAATAGTGGTATTGTAAAGCGCTTTGGGTGCCTTGAAAAGCGCTATATAAATCCAATCCATTATTATTATTATTATCAGAAATGGTCTTAGTGCATAGGTGGCTGCCAAGAAACCATTCTTAAGGAGGGAGAAAAGGCTGCTGTGTGCTAAGAACTGGACTGAAAATCGGTGACAATGGGCCTTATGGAGTGATGAATCTAAATATACATTATATTCAAATCATCATAAATATATATGGTGGAGGAAAAATAAGGGAGCTACAATGGCAAATGTCTACAGCTATCTGTAAAATATGGTGGAAGCTCCATCATGGTTTAGGCCTGAATTGCAGCTAGAGGTGTTATGGAGCATGTCAAATCATGGAATTATGAACGCAAACAAGTACCATCAGATTTTGGTTAACCGTGCAATATTATCGGCGTACCATTGGATTAGCAATGACTTCATTTTCAGCATAATTCCAAGAACCCCTCCAATACGGTAGAAGCACACCTGGATAGAAGAGCACACAATGGAACACCATCAGTCATGGATTGATTCCCCCCCCCCCCCCCAAAGCCCAGCTCTCAACATTAGACAAGAAGACTGGGGAAATATTCTTGAAGACTGCTCAAAGAAATTACAAGAAAGTTTGTCTAAGAGAGTTCAGGCTTTGTTCAAGAATAAAGATAGCCATGCCAAATAAATAAATAAGAATAGTATGAAATAAGAATAGTATGAACTTGTAACTGTACTATGTTTTAGTACATAGTACACAAAGTACTATGTGCACGTCTTTCTTGTCCTAGGCAGTTGTAATGAAGTCTACATATAAAAGTTTTGGGGTTAGGTGTGGTTTGGTGAGAGAGAGAGAGAAAAGCGAAATTGATATATTAAAAAATAATAAATAATAGAATAACCACTCTCATTATTGGCTTTGTCTGCTATAAGCTTCACAGAAAGTGTGTAATGTGTTCAAGGGCTGCTTAGGATAATTAGCATGATCTCTATTCTAGTTCCTGTTTAAAAACTCTAAGCAGTGAAATGAAGGGGTTTTTCTCTCATTTGCAAAAGAAAGAAAGAAAAGGAAGCAGGGTGTGCAAATCATTTGACTCCAATAATAATTTAATCCTTAAAACATTTATACGAAGAAATTTGGATCTATAGGACCTTCCTCGGGCCTTACTGGTAGCCATGTGGTGTGCAAGTCTTTCTTAGTTTTTTTTGTAACTGTATTTAATTCAATGTATATAAATCAATTTAATATGTATTTAATATAATGCATTTAATATTTAATGTTACTTTATTTGACTGACTGTGACTCTATGAGAATGAAATAATGAGTAGTAAAAGTTTCTGCTCCAGCTGCCACGTCTTTGTTATTAATCTCTCTTTCTGTTCTTCTCTCAGAATCGTTTGGGCAGAACTATCCAGAGGTAAGCCACCAGTTTTTAATACACACAAGCCAATTTAGTTTTTTGCTCTGAAAATCATTGAAACAGCTATATGAGTGTAATTGAATCTTCTAATTTTGAGTGCAGTCAGATTTAAAGCCTTATGTATAGACTTAAGATTTTTTTTGCTATTGTTTGTTAATGTCTGTTTTGATGACAGGAGGCAGATGGCACTCTGGACTGTATCAGCATGGCCCTCACGTGCACCTTCAACCGCTGGGGAACCCTGCTGGCTGTGGGCTGCAACGACGGTCGCATCGTCATCTGGGACTTCCTCACACGAGGGATAGCCAAAATCATCAGCGCACACATCCACCCAGTCTGCTCTTTATGGTGAGAACATGTTGTTTGTTCATTTGAGTGGATACAAGTGAGGGAACCACGTTCAGTTTTAAACTCAACATTTCCTGCATTCTGATGAATTTTTATGAATTTGTGGCTTTCTGATGGGGGTAATATCTTTATTCATGGAAAGGCAAGCAAAAAGGCGAAAAGCGGGCTTTAAGTGAGGTTAAGAGTTATCATTTCTGCTGTTTGAAGTGACCATTTTAGTCACTGTTAAAGAATTCCTCATGGTTTGTTTACATATGTGCAGCTGGAGTCGAGACGGCCACAAGCTGGTGAGTGCCTCTACAGACAACATCGTCTCCCAGTGGGATGTCCTCACGGGGGACTGTGACCAGAGGTTCCGCTTCCCCTCACCAATCCTGAAGCTTCAGTACCACCCCAGAGACATGTGAGTGGCCTGATTGTGTCATTCTGTACACATTACCAGAGTTGTGTAGTTTGAGGTTTGGCTGTGGGTCAGATTTAAAGAGCAGTGATGCTGATTATGGGCTTTGTCCAGTGTAATCAGTCTTCAGGGTAATGATTTTATGCTAAGAAGAAGTGATGTATGTTTTAGGGACAAGGTGCTGGTGTGTCCCATGAAGTCAGCGCCAGTCCTGCTGACACTGTCAGATTCCAAACACGTTGTCCTGCCTGTGGATGATGACTCAGACCTCAACGTGGTGGCAGCCTTCGACAGGCGAGGTGAATACATCTACACTGGCAATGCCAAAGGAAAGGTAAGCTTCAATGTCACTTTAGTCACTGTGTGTTTCATTCACATCAGTGCTTTCCACACGCACTGCTGAACGTCTGTTTGTTTTTGTTTTGTTTGTTGGCATTACTCAGCTCTAACATTCTGATGGGGCTTTAAACAGTCTCAAACCTCCTCCTAAAGCTTTATTTATAGTACTTCATTGATCTCCGCCAGATTGAGTGATGCCATTGTTTGCTTCTCCTAACCTCATTGTCACATCATTTTCTGGAGTTCATGTATGAAAACAGCTCTATTAAATTCTGATATAACACTTTCACTGTCGCGGTGTGTATGATGGGCGAAATCACATCTGAACTGATAAAATAATGAGTGAATACTGAGCTATTTGCACATTTTCACCATTTATATTTCATACTCAAAGCAGTTGTCATCCCATGTTTCTGATGATTTTCTTCTCCCTCTGTCTGCTGTTACAGATCCTGGTGTTGAACACAAACACTCAGGAACTGGTGGCTTCATTCAGAGTCACAACAGGCACCAGCAACACCACAGCCATCAAGTCCATCGAATTTGCACGAAAGGGCAGGTGAGTGGTAGCAGGAGGGCTTTCTGTATGTAACCTGGAGTGATGAACACAGTCTAGAGATCACAATCAAGACAATTTGTTCCAGTTAATTTTTGGTTTTCAGTCTTATTCACTTATATTCTGCATTCTGTGGGCTTTATCCTTCTTGTTAATGCTGAGCTTTTCTCTCTCTCTTTGTACATGTGTCCTGTTTGTTATGCAGTTGCTTCCTAATAAACACAGCAGACCGGATCATCAGGGTGTATGACGGCAGAGAGATCCTGACCTGTGGCCGGGACGGTGAGCCTGAACCTATGCAGAAACTTCAGGACTTGGTAAACAGGTACATCTATGCAGATACATTTTTGGAATAAAAGTCATGCCTGTTTAAGGAGTGAATGAGCCGGAATAGTTTTGCAGAGGAAACTGCAGTGGTTGATCTGACATGCATTCTTTTGGTATGCCAAATGTTTGTGTGGAATTAAAAGGTCTTTCAAATACTGTCGGTAATTTGTTCAGGACTCCATGGAAGCGATGCTGTTTCTCAGGGGATGGTGAGTACATTGTGGCTGGTTCAGCAAGGCAGCATGCCCTCTACATCTGGGAGAAAAGCATCGGGAACCTGGTGAAGATCCTGCATGGAACCAGAGGAGAGCTGCTCCTGGATGTCGCTGTAAGTGCTCTCAACACTGTGCATGAAGATTAAAACACTCAGTTATGTTGGTCTATTTTCAGTTACATTGAGACATCACATATTTTAAAATGACCTTTTAAAAACAAATCTTACCTTTGACCTCTTTCAGTGGCATCCGGTCCGTCCCATCATTGCCTCCATCTCCAGTGGAGTGGTGTCCATCTGGGCTCAGAACCAAGTCGTAAGTGGACAATGAGCATGAAAGCTGAATGAGCATGAATGAACAGCGTTAATCTCAAGTGTTTTTCCTCTTATGTTTGTTATACTTAGCTTTAAATATTCAGATCCAAGGCAGATATTTAAGCTGTGGTAATTTAAGCTTTAATGACTTAACTTGGTGCCATTATTGTGTGAATGTTTTGTTTGCCTGCAGGAAAACTGGAGTGCTTTTGCTCCAGACTTTAAAGAGCTGGATGAGAACGTGGAGTACGAGGAGCGAGAGTCGGAATTCGACATTGAGGACGAAGACAAGAGCGAACCCGAGCAGACAGGTAAGTAACAGGTGCAGCTTACATATGGCCTCACATACTGTGCAATTATTAATTTGTGTAGTTATGACTTCCTTTAGTTTTGTTTATTTAATTCTTAATTAGGGCAGGGCAATATGACCAAAAATATTTATCACAATATATATTTGAAAATTTGTGATAACGATATAACTGACGATATAATTGATTCGAGACAAAACACTTTACAACTCCAGAACTTTATTATTGCAAAAAAAACCCATCAATTTATTTTCACTTAAACAAGCAGCTGGGTTTTTTTTATGTGCATTCAAACTATATAAAAATTTAACAGTGGAAATGCAAATTCCTTGTTGACAGTTTAACCAAAAGACATTTCCAGTGGAAATGGGCCGACACATCCTGAGCATAACCATGTATAATATCCACAAAACTTAAAAAGAGGTGTTTTGCAACATGAAACTGCAGTAAAAAAGAGTCAGATAAGTCTAACTTTACTTAACTCATTCTTCTTGCTACCGTTGATTCATTAATGCTGAATTCTCTCACAGCTGCTCTATTCCCATGTTCTACTGCATGACTTGAGTTTAAAATCCGCTTCATACGCACGTCTCTTAACAAGTGCCATTTTGGAGTCCTTATACACACACAATACGGTAATATTATGTTGAAGCACAGTACGTATCACTCCGCGAGGCTCCTGACTACAGTAGCCGCAATGCTCTGACAATCCATCAAGCGCTGCGGCTTCGTAGCTTACAAAAGTCGTACTGAAACATTTTTTGACAGATTTTTGAGCGCCGGACAAAAACCAAACCAGTTCCACACCACTGAAGTTGCACCATTTTTACAAACCAATTCTGGTTCATCTGTTTCATTCAACGATCCGCTTTCGCCCTTCTCATTCTCCGTTGCCATCATGCTTTTTCCAGCATGTGTGTATGAAAACAAAGGCACTGCGCATGCGTGTTTTACCCATATTCTATCGCGATATTTCATTTTCATATCATTGGCTAACATTATACCGGTATTATCATGAACGGTATGATATGGCCCAGCCCTATTCTTAATTATTAAATGACTTCTGTTTTAAAGCTCTTTTTGTAACATCTTCGCTGATCACGCAGTGGCTTTTTTGAAGTACAAGAAGTGTTTATTTGCATGTAATTTAATATGGAACAGCAGAAGAGTAGTTAATATTTGTTCCTACTTCTTGCTGAATACAGATTAGAGGGTGTGTCTTTAATATGCAGTGGAAAAGTGACTCAAGTCTACTCAAATATCAGGCTATTGGGGTGTATATACAGTATATTCCAGTGTGCTGTTGATTTTAATGCACAAAGAAAACTGAGGCAGTACTTGGAGCTGTGAAAAAAGTAAGCAGATGACAGATTTTTGGTGAAAAGGCTGCAAATAAACTAGATTAAAATTGTCTAAAAAACATTTTGCTTTCTATACGGCTAGATTAATTTACAGTCTTACTCAAAAATAAATTTTTTTTCCAGATGCTCTATAGCCACAACAGTGATGGCAGCTTTTCCGCATGAGATCCATACAATTAAACATTGCATCATAATGCAGAGATGAACTTGTGTCCACATTACAGGTGCAGACGCTGCAGAAGATGAAGAGGTGGATGTGACCACTGTTGATCCCATAGCTGCTTTTTGTAGCAGGTGAGAGCGCTAACAAAGAGTAGAAAGAGATATCATATTTACAAAATCCAAAATTGCCCAATCAAATTGTAAATACCTATTAATAACTGGTAAAAAGGAGGCCTTCCTTCCAACTGTCAATAACGACTTGCTCCTCTTTATAATTTTGAAGGATCTTACCTTACAATGTAAAGTACCTTGGAACAACCGTTGTTTGAAATTAGCGTTGTATTAATGAAATTGATCTGAATGTGAGTGGAAATGAAAATCTTTGTGGTTTCGTCAAATCTTCCAGGTGACCCTTATCTCATCCTTTAACTCATCCAAAACATTTAGTCTTAAGGGTTATGTTTTAACTCACCTCCATGTTTTAAATGTAACATTAAAACTGGTTTAATCATCAATCCTTTAGCTTATAAATCAGGACGACTGGAACCTCTCAAAACTCTATTTTAGCCATCTGGAATGCCTTAAAAGATCCTGCAGGTCTCTAACACACCAGGAAGATGATTATTGTTATAAATGTAAGTTTAAAAAAAGTGAAAAGTCTTATCTGTGTTTGTGTTATTTAGTGATGAGGAGCTGGAGGACCACAAGGCCCTGCTGTACCTGCCCATCGCCCCTGAGGTTGAAGATCCAGAGGAAAACCCGTTCGGTCCCCCGCCAGACGCTTCAGTTCAATCTGGAGCTCCAGAGGACACATTGACTGGTGGTGATAAGAAGCAGCGCCAGCCTTCATCTGAAGGCGGTCCAGCCAAGAAAAAAGCTCGGACCACCACCATTGAACTGCAGGGGGTGCCCAGTGATGGTGAGAGAGAGGAGATAAATTGTTGGTGGTTAAAGTTACAAAAAGAAAATTTCACTTCTTTTCAAGAAGTTATAAAATGGCCTTTTGTCTTCTCTCTCCTCAGAGGTACACCCCTTACTGGGTGTAAAAGGGGACGGCAAGTCAAAGAAGAAGACAGCAGGCCGGCCCAAAGGCTCCAAAGGTAAAGACAAAGACTTCCCCTTCAGGCCGAAGCCCTACAAGGGTGATCGGCCCTCCTTTCCTGTGGTGCCCGATGCCCTGGGCAGCTCTGGCCTGGGAGGAGTAGGAGGAATAGGAGGAGGAGGAATAGGAGGAGGAGGAGGAGGGCTGAAGGGCAGAGCAGAGGGGGGCCAGGCCACAGGTAAGCATGCTACCACCCATGATGATGATGATGATGCTGCTGCTGCTGCCGCCTCTGAGTCTGGGAGCTGTTAGCCCTGCTAGTCTGACTGATGCCCTACCAGCCTGGCCTGTCTTCAAAGCACCCCCACCCCTACCCCTGTACTGCTTCCACCCCTCCAACCCCAACCACACAGCTCACTAACAGAGACCCACCTGTTATAAAGCCACAGTCTGGAGGTTAGAACATGTGCTCATACCTAACAGTCTTTTTAACATGAGATCCAATTCAGGCTGAAAAGATGACATCAGCATACTGTGATTACTCCATACACACCCATCTGTCATAAACACTGACAGACTTCGTCTACAGGAGTAGAACTGTCAGATTGAAAAAATTTCCTAAGTTTATCCTGAGATCCTAATAAAATTCACACCTTAAATTTTTTTTTTTTTAAAAAAAAAAAAAAAACCAAACAAACAGATTTCTAAGAATTAGGATGATCTCTCCAGTTGTTTATTGTTGACCACAATCTAAAGACCTGTGAAGAGCAAATTTGTCCGCAGACACAATAAACTAATGGATGCTTCGGCACATCATTTTTGGGGACTACATAACAAACGTCTCCAAACCTGTCCAGCAGGTGGAGGTACTGCACAAGTTAAATTGGATCCATGTGTTGGGAACATGGCCTTTTTGTAATGGGTGTATGTGTCCTTAAAGCAGTGAAACTATGGGGCAGAGAGCCACTGTAGGTGATGCAAGGAAGATTGATGAAAATAAAATAAGTGAGAATGAAGTGAATTTAATTTTAATTCTTTCATCTTATATTATTACCTTTTATTAAAGAAAGATAAAGACTTTGTGGACGCTATTAGGTTGACCTCTAGTTCTGATTTACAAAATTTGAGGGCAGTGGGGCCTGAATTTTTCCAGTGTTTGAAGTAGTTTGAGAACCACTGCCTTAATGCATCATCTGTATTTGGCAAGTTATTTTTTTCTATGATATTATAATTATTTAAGCTATAACACATTACCCGCAGTGTGCAAGACATTTCCCTTCAGTTTGTGAAGCGTTGCTGTGTTTGATAGATCACATGGTCAACTTTAAAACATATATTGTTAGGGACACTCATGTGCTTGTTTTCTCTTAAGGATTTTTTAGGGACTCCTCCACTGCAGGCATAGTCAACATTATGTTTGCTTGATCCTGACATCTTTGGCTTTTGTAATACATATCAAGTAAATTCATCAACACAGAGAAGTATTTTTAACATCACAGTTTTATTGCATTGTTTAGCTGCTCAGCTTTCACATCAGCCTAACTGCGGGGTCACTCTGGGCACAGCTGTCTTGCTTTCCAGCTGTCGGAGCTGATCGCACCCACTGAAGATAATGATTGTACGAAAATATTTCCTGGAAATGGCTCAGTGCTTCTCATTGCTTGAAACAGTTGTAAGGTCTGTTCAGCTTCATCAAGATGCACAGGGCAGGTTAGGAGGGCAGGAAGTCAGGCAGAGCAGGTGGCTTTTCAAAATAAAAGATGATGGGTGCTGTTTGATGGATGGTTTAAAACTGCGTTGGAGATGCACACTGTGTCTAGTCCAGGGCTAAGTGAACAAATTCAAACAAACACAGTTTGTTTTTAACTAATTGAACAGGTCTGGTGAACAAAGGAGTCCCTGGATTATTCCTTTGTGCAGAGCCTGAACCTGTTATTTGTAACAAGTGTGGGCTTGTGTGTTTGTGGACTGAATAGTGTGGGAACAGCTACAATGACAGTATCTTAGAAATGACACACCTGGCTGGCCAAGTATGAATGCCAACCTTGAATTGACGTCATCACAGTGATAGAACCACTGCTGACATTTCCTCTAGCTTCTCTTTGGCCTAAAATGGGATCTTAGAGTTCAGCGTTTTGTTGTTTTTCAATAAATGAACAAAGTGGAAATCTGCTCCCAGAATTTCGTCAGGCTGTCATTGTAATTTCACTGCATTTCAGGTCAGAGAGCAGAGCTTTAATCAGCAGTTATAACAACTGAACTTAAACTGGAACACTGCTGTCGGGAACTTATCAAACAGCACATTGAAGTGGCTGCACGACAAGCGAGCATTAAATGATAAATACATTAGTTTTCTCATGGGAAACAACGACAGTGGCACACAAACTAAATACAGGAAAATGACCGAAACGTAATGCTGTGATCAGTCTTCCACAGATATTTGAAAAAGTTGACTGATTGTTGAGTTTTTCCCCACCTTTGTTATTCCTCCCCGACTGTGGCTTTTCACAGGTATAACCTCTGCTAACTGCAGCCTCGCTCAGACTAATCTGCCATCATTTAAATTTGTTGATGTTGGGCTGTGGTTGGCAGATGGGTGTTGACGTGCCCGTTGATGGGATGGGTGTAGCTTGTTTCCCTGTGGGCTAGCTGACAAGTCTACTTCCTGCTTGGCCTTTGACCCTCCTGCTCCCACTCCCGCCTCGCTCCTTGGGCTTTTCATGTGATATAAATGTTTGTCTGCAGTGTTGCTGCTCAGATCTTGAGGGTGTGAGTATGTCTGTGTGTGAGAGAGTGAAAGAGATACCAGATGACGGTATACATTTTTTTTTTTTTTTTTTTTTTTGTATGAGTAGCAGGTGATGGCTGAGGTCCTGTGATTCACGCTGGTCTCTTTCCCCACATTTAGTGGTTTGTGACTTTAATCACATTCAACAGATTTTTTTTTTTGATTTTTTTTAAATTTAGCTTCCTTCTTTTTGCTTTCACTCTTACAGCCACTGAAACGGAACATTTCCTGAACAGATGTTACATGTCATATGATTAAAATCCTTGCACCGCTTCCAGGAAGCGTTAAAAAGTAGCCCTGGACCTGTGACAAATTAATTTGTGTGTGAAAACATTTCTCTTTAGAAGTGTTTCAGCAGTCATTACATGTTGTACATTGTGCTGAACTTATCCAAGGAAGTTCCACTCTTACAGGCCACACTGCGTATATTTTCACAGGAGGAAGAGTGAATCTACCAGCCAGTGTGTATTTACTAGTTGTTTGAGAATTTGTATTAATTTAATCGTAGCCAGAACTTTTTTGTGTGTGTTTTACGTCCATGCTTCTGGTTAATACTAAATCTAAACAAATATATGGTTTGTAGATGTGGGATATTTAAAATACTTAAAATTTTAGATGACCGAAATATCTGAAAATAATTAACTTGATTATTAAATATTAACCAGTAAATTACAATAAAACTAAACTAAAATTAAACAGGTGTTGCCACAGTCTTGCATCCTTCTTATCCAAATTTTTTTTTTAAGTTTTCCTCCCTTCCTGACTCAACCCTCCCCCATTTATCTGGGCTGGTGGTCAGAAACAACTCACTCAGACACACACACACATTACAAATGACGGGACAGTGATTAACCTTCGAGTAACTGACGGCGAGTTTTTTTCTTCTGCAGGGAGTCTGGTCACACCGTCGTACAAACAGCACGACATCGGAGGGATGGACTGATCCAGCTCTGTGTGTTTGTGGAGGAACATCAGCAGGCTCAAAAGAAAGAGACACAAATCCTGAAGTGGTGTACAGACTGTGAGCGAGCAGCCTGTTTGGTGTGCAGACTGTTTTCTCCCCCAACCAGAGACCAGCGTCACAGGAAAACTCGTCAGCCCGGTTCTCTGACCGGACCCGTGAAGCGGCCGAGTCGTCACAGTAGAGGTCACACGTCCTCCGTAGGATTTCATCATGTATAGAACGTCTGTGTCCTAATAGTGTGTGCGTTGTCTTGCTTGTCGTTTTTATACGTATTAAAACATTCTGATTTATAAATAATGATTTGAACTTTGACTTTAATTTCAACTCTGAGCTTCTGGCTTGTTTTGAATAGCTCCTTACTGAGGATTGAAGGCTGAGGCAGATGAAGGTTTTCATGGGTTCAGTATCTGTGAGCCAATAACAAAAATTTTAGATGTACAAAACATGCCGACATGTTTGGTGAACAGCCGGATCTGTGTTGCAACAGTCTAAGCAAAGATGATTCAGCTGATCCAGCCAAAAGACATGATCCCTCCATTGTTTCCTGGGTCCTCCCAGTAGGACATGGCCCAAACACCTTACCTAGAAGGTAAGCACTGTAGTCTTAAGCCATTCAATCTACGTGGGTTCATCCTGTGGGCCCACCACCTGTAGGATGAGCGGGAGGCATCTGGCACTTTGTGGATTGTGCGGCGGTTGAAAGTGGAGGTCCTCCTCAGCCCCTTAAACATTTCCTTCTATACATTTTAAAGAGGAGATGATTTTACCAAGACAGTCACGTGTCCACTGGTAGATCACGGCCTTATGAAGGAGTTTCTTAACAATATAAAAAAAAAATAGTATTATTGTTCTCGTTCGAAGAAACTGGTTTATTTAAGATTGGCAGCAGTGAATGAAAACAGTACAAATAAAATTACATTTAAAGTCTAAAATAAACATTTCTCAGGTGGTGAGTCATCTGTGAAACACCCTGAACTGCACTACCTTGCTTGAAAGTGTTTGAGGATTAAAAACTTGCTGGCTTTACGGTAACACCTGTAACAGTTGATGCTGTGTTACATAAACTGTTGAATTGAATCACCGAAATAAAATGTTTTCAATTGAGCAGAAAAAGTAAATTTATGTGGAACTTGGTAAGAAAAAAATACTTTAATTTCTTTTATCCGTGTTGCTTTTTGACAGTCATGGGGTTAGGAAATATCATAAATGAAAATTCTGTGCAGCATAATAAAAACCTGATACCTGTATCTGAAAATATGTAAAAAACAAACTAAAGACTTTTTTTTTTTTAATATGTGTGCAAATTCACACTCGTGACGATCAAAACTGGTGTGATTAGAGATCTTGTGTCTTTCCTGTCTGCATCTCTTTTGCAGTCAGGTCTTTGTTTTCTTGGAAATTGAGATTTACTTGTGTTGAATGTGCAGCAGAGGACACTGTTAACATTTTGAGGGAAGCAGCGCCACCCCCGGCTTCAACTTGAGATTTACTGCTGCTCCACACCATGGATCTGGATTTATTTTTTAAATATTTTTTCCAGATGCACAATATTAATTCATATTGGTACCAAGAGTATACTTCTTTGTTTGATTTTACCATAACATGCGATGGTTATAATTCCTTCCTTCCTTCCTTCCTTCCTGGATCCAGATGCTCATTCACTGAAAAGGTAAATTACTTCTGAGGGAAATTTCCAGATCTATATTTTCATTCTTGGGCTCTACTAAACTATCCTTGCATGATTCACAGTTTAAAATAATTCCTATTTTTCCTTAGGGCCTGGGTGCAGCCCTTCATTCCATATAAGGGACAACATTTCAGAGCCAAGAGCAGAAAAAACAGTTTGATGTTTCAGCTTTTTATTCGCAGGTTTATCCTCACTTTCATCCTACACAGACCTCATAATTTTAAACTTCTGCACGTTTTATCTGAGTATATACAATAATAACAGCATCTGTCTGTGTGTGTGTATGCATGACAGCAAATAACAAAAAGCATAATCAGTCTGTTTCAAGTTCAGTTTTATTCATATAGTGCCAAATGACAACAACAGTTGGCTCAAGGTGCTTTGTATGGTAAAGTAAAGATCCTACAATAATACAAAGAAAAAAGAGAACGCCCCAACAATCAGATGACCCTCTTTTAGCAAATGCTTTGGTGACAGTGGGAATGACAAACTTCCTTTTAACAGGAAAAAACCTCCAGGAGAATCAGTCTCAGGGAGGAGCCATCTGCTGCGACTGGTTGGGGGTTGAGGACAGGACGACTGGACAAAGACTGTAGAGTGTCATATTTGCTTTTTTTTGACTGTCAGCAAATCAAAGGTCATTTTTTCGTGATGGTTGCTGGAGCTGAATGTTGATATCTTTTCCAAGAAGGTATGGCACAAAGTCAGAATAAGTAACACCATAATAAACAGAAATGAAGTGTTACTAACATTAGCTATGACTGCCAGTGTTTACTTTTAAAGGAAGGGTATTGTATTTTTTTATATATATATATTTTTAAATTTGTTCTTTTTCTAAACATACTTTACGAAGTTTGTAGTGCAGTAAAAATCAGATAAGAGTACCACGACAGATGTTTACTTTAATTAAAGAAACACTTTGTAGGAGTAGGCCATGTGTTTGTAAGTAATTGAACAAGAATAAATTGAACTTCAGCTATGTCATTTTATATTACAGTGCTTTTCTAACTAGGCACCTTATTCTCTTGAGAATATGTTCTATAAAGATATAATGCCTTTTGACCTTCAGATCAATGTATTGAACTTGAAGAAGAGGTCAGAGGGCAATGTTATAGGGCTTGTTGTCAGTTTTCAACCAATAAATCATTAAGCTGACCTCAAAGACTTTGGTGGATGTTAAGCCAAATTTAAATGTATTATTAAGGTGACCCCACTCTAATACTCCTACAAAGTTTACAATCAGAATGAACACACACACACTACCAGAAAAGTAACCTCCTTATCAGAAGATAAAAAGACAAACTAAACAAGTAGCTGTCTTGGTGGAGGTAAAAATAATTTCTGATGCTTAATTTCAAATTGTATGTCAAATAAATGTATTCATTGCTAATGCACTGCTTAACACTGAAATGCATTTTAAATTTGAAAACCTTTTCTGAGATACATGCAGGTACTACTGATGAATCACACGATTTACAGTGTTTTTCCATTTCTTATCCTCTATTTCACGTGTAATGTTGTCAGAAACAACACTGGCGTCTTTACAGTCCTTGAGCCCATCTGTCCAACCCTCTGACCAATCACAGTGGAACAGGCGGGACATGGGAGTACAGCCAACAGGGAGCGGCTTGTCAATGTGCGTAAAGAAAGTGAAGTTGGGCAAAATTAGCAAGAATAAAAACTGAAGAAAGCTACAAATAAAAGCATGTAACTCAACTTTTTTTTTTTTTTTTTTGCTTTAGGAAAACTTTATAAAACAAAGAGAGTATATTTGAAGACCAGAATACTTCTCTATTCCACAGGCATCGTCTTACTCTCTAATACTGTGTTAAACACTGGTCAAAAACTCCACTGCCCACTCTTTCAGACATCTCCATACCACCACAGATATGGTTACTTGGATCAACTGTTGTCATCCTCTTCCTCCTTTACTAATCCTCTGTACTTCCTTATTCACCAACTGTCCTCCATCCGTCCTCCTTTATCTGTCATTTTGTCATTTTCTTCATTCATCAGTTCCTCGGTCATTATTGCGTTTGACTCTTTTCAGGAGTTTTATTTTGAAGTCAGACCGGAAGTGGTAATGTGGGCGGTGACAAAGTCGCCGGGGCCGGGCAGCAGCAAGGGTAGTCCGTCAGTTGTGTTGTAGTCTCCTTAAATTACTGCTTGCAGTCAGTAGTGGATCTACAGTTCTTGTATGTTGCCGTGTCGTTGTGTGTCACTTTCTGGCCGTTGACGGGAGCGCACTTGCTGGTCTCTGGTGTAATGGAACTGGACAAAATGGACGAAAACGACTGGAAGTACCACGGAGAAGGAAACAAGAGCCTGGTGGTCTCACACGTACAGGTGAGTCAGCTAGCACAACACTAGACTAGCTTCAGGTTCTACTAAAGCCTTTTCGCCTCGTGCTTTTCGTGGGCAAAATGTGCCTCGGGTCGGGATTGTTTCTACCAGAAAGTTTGTTTGGAGAAAAACGATAAGGGCAGGCGAAATGTCACCTTGTAGGATTTTGTTTATTTTCGGTACATCGTTAGCCTGTGTTTGCTAGCTGAGCCGGCTTGCTAGCTAGCACCAGCTAGTTGTTGAGGCAGTCAGTGAAAAACTGTCAAACAGCAGCGAGGCTAATGCTTACAAACTACGTATAGAAGAATGCCCGGACACAGTGTGTGGTTGACTGATTGGCGATTGTAGTTAAAATGTAAAATCCTCGGGGTGCTCGGGAGCTAATTTAGCCGTTAGCATCTCTCCCATCTTTCTTTCCAGCAGCTGGAAGGAGAGATACGCAGAGAAGAGAGATACTTTTCTGGATTGCTGCCCGACGCAGTGTCTGCTCAGGTCACTTCCACACAGGTTAATCCGTCCTTACTCACCTGGACAGAGTGGAGCGTTCACTGACGTGCCTTCACCCCCCTCCCCGGGGAAGTCTCCTTGAAGGCACTGACCTGATCGTGTTGCCGTTGAGCAATCTGTGAAATCTTGTAAGCATGAATCAGATCGAGGATGTTGTAACCTCCTAGACAAAACATTTACATTGAAGGATTCCTAATAAAACCGCTGGCACTTGTTGTTCAGGTTTTTGTTTTGCAAATTTAGGGTTGGGTAGGATCGACTGTACATTATATTAGCTAAACGGGCAATCAACTTTGACAGGAGGCCACTGGGCTCAAGTAACTTTGCTATTCACCCTGCAAAAAATGTATTGAAATTATATACGCATAATACAGTTAATAAAAACATAAATAATAAAAGCAGACAAGAGAAACATTTTCTCCAGGTGCAGAATTAGATCAATGAACTCACAACATACTAGAGCAGACTGTGAGCACACCGTATCCTCAACACTTTTCCATTTGTTTTGCAACTTTTTAGCTTTAAACTAGCTGCAGAAACTATTTTCAGCTTCAAAGAGACATGAGAACTTCCCAAAGTCCTCCTCAGTCATGCTGTGTGGCATGATGGCTCCAGAAGCACTAAACGACTGCAAACATAATACAGTGTGAGCTCAGTTTAATTATTAACTTATTGGGGGTATGGGTGTTTAAGTTATTCAGTACCAGAGTATATAAATTAATGTTAAATTTGGTATAGTAAATTAGCTGATAAATGTGTTGGCACAGACAGCTGAGGGGGCACAGTGAGTTTATTGCCCCAGACCCCTGAGGCCTGTGTGTAATGCCTAAGCTGGCGCTGGGTGCTCCACCTTATGAAATCCAGTGACTTTTCCCCCACCATTACAGATTCTTTAAACTCAATGAAGAAATTAAAAGTTCTAAACTGAAGCTTTGTTTGGCACTTCGGATGTAAAACAAGCAAAACGTTCAAGTGAACATTTTGTGGCATTTAACCAGAAGTATTAATTTGAATATCTGTAGATGTTATCGTAGTTCTGATGATTTTCCTTTGGTGTAAATTAGATGTATAGTAGATCATTATTAGATGTATAGAAATAAATATGCAATATTTCTCTGACATGTCTTTTAATTTAAAGAGGGAAATGCTGGTTTTATTCTCAATTTTTAGATATTACCTTTGATTTCTGTTTATACCCCATTTTACCAGAGATGTTGGTTGAAACAGGTTGGGTACAGTGGTTGTTGTCTCATAGCATTAAGTTTCCTGGTTTGAATCTCCAGGGCAGCTGGGGCCTTTGCATGTTTTCATTTTCATGTACCGGTATGTTTCCTCTTCTCGGTCTAGTTCCTCCTACAATCCAAAGATATGCTTGTGTTTGTTGCCTCTCGCCCTGTGACAGCTGGGATGGGCTTCAGCCCTCCTGTGACCCTCTGTTGGATAAGCATTAAGTAATAGGATGGATGTGGGCTCAAACAAATTTGAAAGATAAATCTAAATTAGAGATGTTCACCGCATAAATATGCTTTCCACATGATGAGTTTTGCATTCCTACAGTCAAGTGTCACCAAATGGTAATTCCACAGAGAGTTGCTTAAAGAGAAATAGCAATAGACAGAAATGAGTCATATTAGGGCTGTGCGATATGACCAAAATCTCATATCCCAATATAAGAATTCTATCGTCCTGATAACGATATAAATCACAAAAATGTAACATTTTCTGTAAATTCTGTGAATCTCGGGCAGCTCGTCTTGCGGGAAGTGTTTCCAGCTGCGCTTCATGTAGCTGGACTCCAGTGTTTTAACCGATGCATGAAACTATACATTTTTAGACATAAGTTGTAACGGCCGCCGTTTTCTTTGTGAGTATTTATTAGGCGTGCTGCGGGGAAAAGCCTGTTCTAACGTTTGAGTCTAAGGTTTATTTTTTTTTAGCACCTGGCAGCTCTTTTTTTTTTTTTTTTTTTTTTTTTTTTTTAATTCTCATCCGTAAATAATCTGCTCTTTCACGTGATTCCGTTTATTTTGAAAAGTCTCAACAGGATCTTGAGCTTTATTGTGAAAGCTTTATGTGGAACATAAACAAACAAACACGCGATGGTGTTGTTGCTAACCACAACGCATAAAAACAGGTGCTTGTCCCTCCATAGTGTGGTTATATAAAATATAAGAGAAAGAGAGAACTTTAAGAAATTAATATAGCCACTGCAGTGACCATCAAAACCATGAAAAAATATTGCCCTTAAACAGTTTATTTTGCGACACCACGAAACAAACCATAGCTTAAAATGAAACGATAGATGTTTTTATATCGCCATCCGATATATATCGTTATATCGAACAGCCCTAAGTCATATGGATAAAATCTGAGAAATATTTTTTAAACTTTTACACCAAAACCAGATGAAGGTGCCTGTTTTTGGTTGATCCAGGAATTTAAATACTTGGCAGATCAAAGAAGTTAAACAATATATATCCATCATGTAATATTTTAATACTTGGGCTCTGCTAGAGCAGTTTTGCATGATTCACAGTTTAAAACGGTCCTTATTTTATCTTCAGTGGGGGCCTTGGCGCAGACTCTCAGTTCATGCACTGTCTCAAAATAGTTGTTTTAGCTCCTCTCCCTTTACTCTTATTGGCTACCCCACACAAACAGAAGGGTGGAGAAACAGGATGGTGGGGCTTCTGTGCTCACAGCTAGAGCTCTGTGCCTGACATGACCGTATAATGGATAACAGTTATTATTCACAGCTTTTTGTGCACTTTTATCTACATAGACCTTGTTATTTTGAACTGTGGCATCTATCGATCTATCTATCTATCGATCGTCACATCATTTTTATGTTGAATACTCAAATATATTGCCATGATGAGTGAAAAGTTGTTATATTTTTCAAAGAAGATAAGAAAAAAAACAAAACAAAATGGTAAAACATTAGCTGGTTGTAATTTTTAAAATTGGTCTGTGGCATAGTGGTTAACAGATTCACCTAATATGCAAAAACCCTTTTCTTCATGACCTGGAGGACACACAAACCTAGCCTTAGCGAGCCACAAGCTAGTCCACTCCTAGTGCCGTTCCTGAGCTCGGAAAAATGAGAAGGTTATATAAGAAGTGCATCTGGTATAAAATCTGTGCTAGCTCATCTGCTGTAGCGAACCTTTGGGAAATAAGATTTTACAATTTGCATATCCCAAACTACCATCAGTCAGTCCCAGTCATTAATTAGATTACAGTGATGATAATAACAAAAAAGATTGTTGCCTGTAGTGGCACAGATGTATATCTCAAGAGTTTTCATCATGCTCTTTTCTTGCATGATGGCCCGCCATTGAGCATGAGTGAGTAAAATGTACTTAGGCAGGAATGACACAGCATACCCGTTTGCTTATATTGGTAAGAGGCAGACACACTTTGGATTTGCCTGAACTTCTGCAAAGAGTATTAAGTGATCTGAATTATAAACCTCACAGACACAGGACTCCTAGTTTCTGTAATGACAGTATGGGACCAGACAAAACCAGCTGGATTTGTTCTTGGCATTTTCAGTCATGTGGACAAGTTTTAACAGGACTGAAAAACTAAGCATACCCTTACTGCTTAGAAGAAGCCATGTGCTGAAGATAAATGAATCAATTACATATGACCATATCTTTAAAAATAAATAAATAAATAAAATGTCAAGGTGCTGCAGACCCAGTCAAAGTTTGGACCAAACCTGACTGAAGTGGAAAACTACTTAACTCAAAATAAAAGCAGAAATCTACGTAGTTTTAGTCTTTTTTTTAAATTTCTTTTAGTCTGTTAAAATCACAGCTTGCCTGGTGAGGCTGTGATGGACATTGACGTATGGAGTTTTGATCTATAAGACTGTGAGGGAACTGCTGTTGTTCAGTATTATTGTCAAGCTGTGCTGATGTTTACCTCAACTAACACACAAACTGATAAAAAGTAAACTGAAAGGAGGAAACCCACTCTGGAAACCACTCTGGAAACTAACTAGAACTAAACTGAAAACAAGAAGTCAAATGAAATATAAAAAATTAAAGTAATCTGTAATAGGACGTGCTTTTCATGAGTTTTTGAGATAAAATTTTTTTGTGTGTGTGTCGGGAATGCGTCATTGTTGGAACTAAGAAAACTGAACTGAAAAGGGCCCATGTAAATCAGTGATAGTGAATTAATAATGAAGTGTGCATATGTGTAAATGGTAAATGGCCTGTATTTATATAGCGCTTTACTAGTCCCCAAGCGCTTTACACATTCAGTCATCCACCCCTTCACACTGACAGAGGCGAGGCTGCCGAACACTGACCACCACCAGTAGGCAATGGGTGAAGTGTCTTGCCCAAGGACACAACGACCGAGAATGTCCAAGCCGGGGTTCGAACCGGCAACCTTCCGATTACAAGGCGAACTCCTAACTCTTGAGCCACGATTGCCCCCTGTCCTTTGACTGTGGTGTAAGCGCCCCAATGATCCACACATCCAAGTCCTGCTCCCCTCTAAATATAATTCTGTTTTATTTAACTCTCTAAAAATGGAAAATGGGCCCAAAATCACTACATCTAAGTAAGGGTGGGAAATTTCTCTCCGCTAACACAACTGAGTAAATTAAGTTATGATCGTTTCACAAACTGTTCTGGGACTGTGTTTGGAAAACAAAGAGCTCAGACTTATTAGCGTGGCTTCAAAGGAGTTAGATAAAAGAAGCAGCCTTTACATAGAATAGAATAGAATAGAATTCAACTTTATTGTCATTGCACATGCACAGGTACAGGGCAACGAAATGCAGTTTGCATCCATCCAGAAGTGCTTTAGTGATATAGATATATTACAATATATATTAGCAATAATATAGATATGTGAGTATATTACAGAAATGGGTCTATTATGGAATGTTATAATGTACACGGTATGAAGTATGTTGTGAATATTCTATAACTATAAGTATGTACAGGCTGTAGTGAGTACAAGCTATGAACAGGATATGAACAGGATATAAATATGAAAAACTATACAGAATATGAAATAAGTAACTTTACAGAATCTGAGATATACAGCTATACAGAAATGGGAACTATGCAAGTTGTAAACAGTTGTAGGATTAAAGATTATCGAATGTACAGAATGATTATTTACACAGAGCTATACAGTAGTGCAGTTAAGATAAGTGAGGGTGTAGATAGTTTCTACAGAGGCTATATAAAGTGCTGGTGGTTGTGAGTGGTGGTTCAGTCCATGTTATTATTGTGTGTTTGAGGGTACAGTTTCCTGTTGTATGTTCATCCTGAGTTTAACCAGTTCAGGAGCAGTTAGGAGCTGACGTGTGGGGAAGAAGCTGTTGTGGTCTTATGGTTGCAAAGCTACATTTTTAAGTTCTAACGATGTTTTTTTTACACGTGAACTACGAGGCCAGTTGCTTTTATTAATTTCTTTCCCACGTGTAGCACACAGCAGGTGCATTTGCACTACTGAAAAGGCTCTATGTGGTTTAAGCGCTGGTAACGTGTGGGTAGAGTGTGCAGGGAGTGAACATGTGGGTGTCGTGGGCAATTTCTAGAAAAAGTTCAGGGCGGTGTTACAACGTGTGAAAAGTCTTAATAACATTGCATCTGTGGACATTTAACTTAAAAAAAAAAAATTTGACCCTGGTTATTGAATTACTTCATTAAAAATATAATATTTAATTAATAATAAACAATAAATGTTGATTATTTTATATATTGTTTTTATTATTATTTAGTTTGTACAACATTCACAGTGCAGTAAAATGCATTGTCTGCTCTGTAACTTTTTTTTGTGAGCATGTTGACGATCAGAACTAAAGTCTCTGTGTTTTCTGTCAGAGACAGAAAGGCGTGTGAATGGGCTTCACTGACTGAGTGTTTGAATGTTTTTGTGCACAGTAACACAAGTCTGAACTTGCACTCCGATGCAGATATTTGGATGCCTACTGCAGTCTTTAGCATTAATTATACCACTCGTGTGTTTTGTTCCCAAACACACTCTGGACTTGATGTTCTTAAGGACTCTTGTGACTTGCACTGACTGGGTTCAGTATTTCAGATGTGTGTCCAGATGTGTCCTTTTTTTTTTTTTGTCTTCTTTCCAAAAATGAGCTTAATTGATGCTTTTGATGTCTTTTGCAGCATCCCAGAGTTCTGCGCCTACTCAAGTATCCAGCAGAGGACTCTGAAAACCCTCCACAGGTAATGAGTCTGTTCGCTGAAGGGTTGGAGGGCCTGAGCCTACACTTTTGAGAGCCAGAGAAACATGCATACTGTTGAGTTTATTTCCTTCCCCTTGCATTAAGAGAAAGAATGTAGGCTATACCTTTCACCGAGCTTCCATTGCATACAGTGAGGGATTTATTTAGTCTCTAACTATTGAACATAAGTGCATTTATGTTAGTGCAACAGCTAAAATGTTGTTAAATCCTAACAATCTACTGGTTCTTGACTTTATGCATGCCCTTTAAAGCTGTACTAACTTGTTCAGTCTGGTTTGTATGTGTAAAATGTCTCATCAGCATCTCCTTGAGTCTTCGTCATGTCTTCTTTGCAACAGTGTCATCTTTCACTGACGAGTGCAAACACCAAGTGGAAAATAGTTGGAGACAAACAAGCGTCTCTGCAAACACTGTCGCATGAATCTCCAGTGTAATGTCAAACTAGCAGACAGAAATACCCCCCTTCCCCTCCCACCATTGAGTTGATGATGGATCAGTGCAGCCATTTCTGGGGAAATCAATATATTAAAAAAGTTGGCATGGATCACAATCTACTGCTGATAATTCTGACCTTTGTTAATTCCTGAAACTGATTTGAGGGAGGGCAATGGATGAAATTTGGGTCTGTTGTCTTCAGTTTAAGGAGTTCAGCACTGATTGGCACACTGGTGTAAGCACTTAGTATGTTATATCTGCTGTCAGAGAACTTACAACCTGAAGCAATGAAAACAGTTTACTGTTATCAACACGGCTTTTTGCACATCGGGCTTAACTTGACTCAGCTCTACTTAAACCTCATGCGGTGAACAGTTCACCTCAAGTTGGTTTTTTTTTTTGGTTTTTTTTTTTAAGTAGAAATAGTATTTCACATTTTCTGCTTTTCTTGGGGTTCTTGTCTGAAAAATATCAAACTAACCAGTGTCTGGTTTTTTTTTTTTTTTTTTAATTATTATTATTTTTTTATGTCAGCTCACGAAGCTAATCATGAGCTGACAGCTGATGGACAGAGTAAATGAGGCTGTTCGCACCTGTTGGCTGACTGAAGTCTGCCTCACAGCCTTCATTTACATGGAGATTGTAGTTGTTTACATCTTTGTCAGATTAAAGATTCAAATGCAAACCAAAGTGTGGCCCCGCACCCACGCCCAAAATTCAAATTTATTTCATTCCATCAGATAGAATGTCAGGACTGACTGTTTCCAACGTCTAAGTCATGAGTCATACCACAGACTTTAAATAGGGTTCAAAAAGTAAAATAAATGGTACAAGCAGCTTAAGCTTGCATTCCTTTAACTCATATGTCAGCTTTAAGTCTTGTTAATAAACAGAATGGTGTTCATCTTTTAAGGTGCTACCATATGAGCGTGCCCTGTCACAGTTAGATCCACCCCTTGCTCACCACAACCTGGATAACACTTCCCGATTTACCACAGTTCTGAAAAACTAGTTCATGCATTTATTTTTTTAGTATGGTGGGTTTCTGCTAACTGAACCATTTAGCTTTTAGGAAAAAAAAACTGTATGAAAACATGTAGGTATATGGGTGTTAAAATCCCAGAGATTCCAGTACTGGTTGGTGGAGTTCAGGTTTCACATTACTGCTGGTTCTGGAGTTAATTTATTTTTCTTTTTTTAATCACAGACTTGGTTTATTTTAGAAACTTCCTCTTTCATATGCATGAGCTCAAAGCTGATTAACCAGCTGGTAATTTAACAAAATTTCTTTTCTTTTAAATCTTGCATCCTGTTCCTGTTGTCAGATGATTTTTCTGCACAGACTTCTCCATTTCATGCTGCACCTTCAGTCAGTGTTTATCATGGGTGTGGCTGGTTTTGTAGAGAGTTCTACCTTTAATCCTCTCTACAAAGCTCACACTTCCCAGCTGTTTGTGTAAGTTGGAGGAAAATACATCACTGAACAGCAGCACATCTGTTTGACTAACAGATTCATTATAATCATATCTGATTCCGTGACACTCGGGAAGCGATTAAATATCTCTCCTTTGCTGTTAAAATTTGGCTTTAACTAACATGATATTACCTGCTGGTTTGTGTGTGTGTGTGTGTGTGTGTTTACCTGCCTGTCTTTGTGTGTGTTTGTCCCCCAGACAGCAGAGCAGGCTTACAGGCAGATCCAGAACATTGTTGACTTTAGCTCCAACGTGATGAGCAGCCTGCTTGGGGAGAAGTTTATCCACAGCGGGGTAAGATGGGGTCGAGTCTTTTACTTTCAGGAACACTGGACTGATTTAGCTTTGCATCACTGACGATGGCGAAGGACCTGGATCACAGAGGGTTTCAGGATCAGTGGATGTCCTCGTTAAAATATGTTGCCTTTTTCCTTTTACTTGTTGTAATAAACTTTAGAGGAGAACATCCAGTATGGCTGTGCTGCCGCTTGTCTTCATCTGCTGGCTCAATGTTAGAGCATCCCCTCGGTGATCCAGGCCCTTGTGATTCATTATATATATCCTATAAGTTATAGCACTGGTTTGCTTGCCCGTGTTTGTAAATTGGAGTGTGTTAATGAAAATGTGAATGCATTGTTATTCCTGAACGACTCTTTGAAAATCACGACCATCCCTAGACCCGTGTCAGGTGCTCTACCAGAATTATTTATCTTGAGATGTTTGGAGTGTGCTGCGGGTGTCAGGTGATATGTTGTAGTGATTACCATTTTACACTTGTGGAGACATTACTAATTAATGAGACTTGATCCATCTTTTGTTCAGAAGAGAGACCAAAGCACGGCTCGCATCTGTGATTGTGAAGTCACTTTAGCCGTTCATGAGAGCGGCAATTTCAGTTATTAGTGGCCTTTAATACTTCCTAAATATAAAGTAATGCAACACTGTAAAGAAGTAGATGTCTCATTTATAGCAATGACATATCTTTGCTAAAGCAACTGTGACTCCTAAAGACAAGACTATCAGAACATTCAGAAATCATGAGATAACAATTTTCCAAACAGAAACGATGCCTAAGGTTGCTTTATTTATTTTTAAGTGGACTGTTTCTCCCGTTTGATCTATTCTGAGCTGCATCATAAATCAGATATTCCAAAAAACAATGAGTCACAGTGTTGAGGTCTGGAGGGCTTATACCACATGAGCATCATTCCCCGGTCAGATGATGCTTAACTTTACATGTAAAAGCGGAATTTGTCCTTCTTACATTTATAGTAGTGTGCAAATTCATGCCGTTCCTCACATGTGATGGTTATTAAAACATGTTAAAGCAGTGTTTTGTATGATTCTTCGGTTGTGTATTATAGGAAGGATTTTTATTAGGGTGTTTATGTAAATGTTCGACATTGACTTTGTGACACCAGCCTGCTCTGCATGCTATCGCTTCCATGATGAACTTAAGATAAGCACGCTGCCTGGAGTTAGCGGTGCTTTACATAGATGTCGCAGCAGCTTAACAGATGCTTTATTTTCCATACAGGAAGTGGTTAAACTGCCTCTCGAGTTTGTGCGACAGTTATCAATCAAAGTCCAACATCAACGTCCAGGTGAGACTGAAATGTTTATCGCTTGTTTCGACTTGTGGTAGTTCTGTAACGGCAGAATGAGCTGCAGTCAGATTAAACAAACGCTCTGTCTTTCTGTGTGCGTCAGTGTGGCGCTGTGATAAGGTGATGGACATCTACAGTGGGTGTGCGCTCTGTCTGCCCAACCTGACGTCTCCAGCCCTCCACCAGCCGACACACACTCCCCCACTCTGCATCGAGATCAAGGTAAACACACACACACTTGTGGTAGTCTAAGCCAACTTTGTCCCTTTGTACATGGTCAGGGGTTTTCCTTCAAACAATAAAGGTCACACATCAAAGACTTTTTGTCCTTTACTGCAAAAGAAAATCCTGGATTGTTATTGAAACTTGTATTGAACATTTTTTTTTTTTTAGATATTTTGTTTATTACATGTCCAGGAATAACAGGGCAACACACAGACTTTTGTTAAGTAACTCACATTCATTGTTGTAACTAATGCCCCTCCAGATATTTCTTCCTGAAAATAATAAAGTTAATTAGATTTGGCTTGTTGCTAATTTCAGTTGAAGCTCAGTAATAAAAGTGATGTTCAGCCATAGAGATAGAAATCTCGTGGCCAGGACCTACACCATTGTCACACACACAGTGATCGGACTAAAGTCACATGAGGGTGAGTATGAGTGTGTGTGTCTCTCACTCAGCTGATGTTTTGTGTTTTCAGCCTAAATGTGGTTTCCTGCCATCCCCCAAACATGTCAGCAAAGACATCAAGACCAAAGTGTGTCGCTACTGCATGCACCAACACTACAAGGTAAGTACAAAGACACAGCACAGCTACAGAACAGCATGATGGGAAATCAGGCATATTTTAATGGATGTTTATGGGCTGAAATCAGAAGTACAAGAATCTAATGCCCTCTTTACTAAACATTACCATGTTTTTTTCCACCTCAGCCTGTCGTTCTTTATTACAGCCCACGAGGCTCTTCACTCCATAATGAGTCAGTGTTGTAGACTCAGGACTTTTCCTCCCATCATGCAAACACAATGAAATTGCAGCTATGCTAACCTCATAATGGGTGTGACACTGAAAAACATTTAAAATGATAAGACATTTTAAAATACTGGAGGATAATTGTTATAAAAGAATAACTAATGAGGGTGCAAGTGCATCAGCAGCCGTACACTATTGCACAGAAAGTGTCAAACAACAGCACAAACTATAACATGTATGTGTGTTGCATATAAAAGTGCACATATGGTTGTAGCTGCTGGTACAGGCGACTCTGGGTTTGTAAAACAGAAAATGTTGTGTTGCTGTTATTTCTCCTCTCTGTCTCTGGTTCAGACAGCATTAAATTCAAATCCCTAAAAAACTTACTGACTGCACAAAGTTGGATGTCCTATTTCCTTAAATGAAAACCAGTATTCAGTTTAAAAAAAAAAACTAAAGTGGGCTGGATCTGTGTGAGTATCAGGTTAGCTCAGCCTGAGTTTAGGTGAAGTCAGGGAGTCAGGAAATAAAACAAAAACATACTGCACCCTGAGTTATTGTTTAAAATAATTGTGATCATTGCCAAAATCGATCAGCTCTATGAGATGATTGTATGTATAAGTAATTCCTGTGAGCTGAACGCTCAGGTAGCTCATCCTAAAAAGGTAAACCTGCCTGAGCAGGTTTTTTTGTGTTCAGTTAACTTGTTCATGTCATGTTTTGTCAAACTTCCCGTTGGATAAGTGAAGCTTTGATGCCTTCAGAACAGTGTGTGTAGTATTTTCATGTGTGTGCGTGGCTCCACTTATAAATAAAGCGACTGTGTGCAGATCCTCAAACGACCTTTTTCATCCATCTGATTTGTGTCTGTAGCTGCAGTGAAGTAATCAGCTGAAGGCAGTAACTTGTTTAAAAAAAAACAAAAAAACACTGAAAATGTGAGCCTTTGTTAGATGATCACATGATCAAACAGAGGGAGTAAAGAATGAAAGCTGCTCCAAATAAAGGTCTGTTATCTTCTGCTGTTCAGATGCACAAAAGCCCTGATTGATCGTGGCCTGGATGGGCACACCTAAAGTCTAATGCTTGTTTTGAGCTCGAGCTGGGGAAGAGGATTGCAGATGGTGCTTGTTGTCGATGGAGGAAGTGTACAGAATATCCTGTCCAAACAGTCTGTGGGTCACTGTTACTTGTGCTGCTGTCGGTCTGTCAGGCAACTGCAGAGAAGACAAAGTTATAACCTACGAAGTGCTGAAGTGAAACGGAGTGTTTTAAAAATGGACCGTGTCTACTGCAGCCACAGTCGGCCACACGTGTCTCCGCTCTGAAGAGGTCAAAACTCCAGCAGCACCTGTATTTGCAGCTCACAAGCTGAAATGCGTCACTCAGCCGTTAAAGGTTTTCTGCATCCTCTGAAGTGCTGCTGGAGGTTTTCACCTGATCAGTTTATTTTCCCCCCTGTGCATTTTTGAAGTGGGTCACGTTGTGCAAGAAACCTCTGTTCTGTTTCAGCATAGAGTGATAAAGGTAGCACACACTGAGGTCTACAGATACTGAGAAAAGCAAGTTTTAAAATAGATTTTTAGTTTTCTTAGAATTAAAATGCGAGCTCACTTTGAAGTATAGAGTAACTCGGTCCTTTTAAGCTCTATAAAACTGTTCAGTTTTCTCTTTGGGGTCAGTTATTGATTATGAAGATTTCAGTCCTGTTTCTCACTTGTGACTAATGATTTTGTATTCTGTTCTTTGTTTGGCGGTCAATCAGTCTGTTGTTCACTTACAAAGGCCTGTTATTCCAAGCTACCCCATATCACTTTCAAAGTGTTACTACTGAAGCACATGGATACAGGAAGTGCCATGAGGTGCTGGGGAACGGGTTTCTGGTAGTCTACATCTTTCTAAAAGGCAAACAATAGAAATTAAGTCCGTCCCTCCTCTCAGTGGTTACCAGCAGCCAGCAAGATACTGAAGAAAACAGATGATCGCTGAATGTTGCCACTCAGCACTGACATGATGTATTCATGCTCTTTTACTTTTGTACGACCCGTCACCGTCTTTGTAACGGTTAACTGCTTCCTTTTACCTCCGGTCTACAAGACGAGAAGGAATTTTATCTATCCCAGGTCCCATCCTCTCTCCCAAAGTTGGGCCTTTCTGGATCATTAGATTCTTGAAAAGAGTCTCTGCTCTAAATTGCTAAATGGCGAGAGGCCTGTTTTTAAAGCAGGGGTGTCAATCACGCCGTCTTAGAAGAGAAACGGAACCGGCAGAACAAAGAACGGTGGCAGTTCATATTGCACACTTCAGAACAAATTTACAAAGACCACCATTAAAGAGCATCCTTCAAATGACAAAACAGCAAAAAAAAAACAAAAACGAGAACAAAACCGCTCACTAACTTTTAAAACGCATGTTAATAAAAATCTGAAGGTTGATCTCATCAAAAGTTTAGGACTAGATTTAGTCTAGCCCCATGAAAACCTGCACCTGACAGATGTTTGCTGTTTCTGTGTTGCTTCTCTCTGTTTGACATTTCTCCACTCTTCTGTGTCTGCAGGTGGCCAACGGGAAGTGGAAGAGACGCAGTTTTTACTGTCCACTCGACCTGTTCTCAGGGTGAGACTCTGCGGCGTTTAAGACACAGCTGCCTTGAGTGTCATTTACTATTCAATGCCATTCAATGTTTTCTTCAAACATTGCAGTAACACAAAGTGAAGGAAAAATACTTTGGTTATCTCACAGTTGAAGTGGAATAATGCATTCACTGTGCAGCCAGTCCTGTTTGTGAGGTGTTTGTTGAAGTGTGTTATCTGTGCCGCTCATGTTGTGGTCTGGAGCAGCTGTGTGAAAGGGCGGCTGAATAACACTGTGGCATTCCTGATTGGATGCTCGCGTCCCCACTTTGTTTAATATTCCTGACGTGATGGATGGAAAACATCTGGCCACAGCTACGAAGACTTTATCAGGCCCTTTATCAGAAATTCGTGTGCTATGAAGTGAAGGGTGAACACATGGGCTGATATTTTGATGAGTTGGAATGTGGGCCCGTGACAGCTGATGATGCCGGCTTTGCACGATGATGGCTTTGGATGGAAAATTCTTTGTGTTGCTCTGTTTACTGTGTGATGAAGTGTCTAAACATTAGTCACACACATGGGCCTGACATTTAAGAGTACACGTGGTTTTCCTCTCACATTTTTCTACATCTCTGACCTGACGCCAAATCTGCTGATTTTCCTTAATGTGGGTATGGGAGGGTAAAAAAGCTAAAACCATGGGAGTAACCTCCTAATTTGTTGTGCAGTAAAAAAACAAATAAAGATAAAGAAACTTTAAACTGAATTGCTTGAACAACAAGCAACATTAACAGTAATTGAGTCATTTTTGTGATTAAAATCATCATTACTTGTCAGGGACAAAAAAAAATAATTAATTGTAGTGAAAAAGTTGTAAATAAGGGAGAAGCTGCTTCTTCCCTGAGAGGCCTCCAAACAGGCCGACTTGTTGAATCCTTTTCTACTTGTGCAGTCGTGAACTTCAACATTTAGCGTGCTAAGTGAGGCCTGTGGAGTCTGAGATTAGCTCTCGGGTGTTCTGCACACTCTGACCTTACGGTGACTTTGCTGGGATATCCACTCCTGGAAGATTGTGGATTGTAACAGGAGCCTGAATGCTCCAGACCAGGAAAGTGATGAAACCTCTGCTTTTATGGAGGTGCCCACACTTGCCTCTATCAGGTCGCCTAATAAAGTTGTTGTGCCCCCTCACATGAATTCTGCTCATACACCTAAACTATAAGTTGCACTAATTCATGCAGTTTGTTAATAAGAAACTTAAATGGCCATATTACTGATAAGTTATTGCAGAGTAAGCTCAGTTTACTTACTCGGTTCACAGATGTTTATCGTGGTAACCAGCACCACTGTGCAGGTCAGACTTTGGGAAGTACTCCTAGTGTCTCTTTGAACCTAAAGAGGCCTGTCATCAGGTGAGCGGCTGGTTTTAAAACAAGGTCTTACTCGAAAACAGCAAAAAAAAAGGTCACTGATTCACTTCACAGAAGAAAATGTCTGCTGCTGGAAGACAAATGTTTTTGAACATTTATAACTGTGGCTACACTGCTCTGATTGTTCTGTGTGGGTGTGACTATGGATAACATGAGAGAGCAAGTGTGTTTTTATTAATTAATTAATTAAATGGAATAGTGAACCGACTTGAGCTAACCCAACTCCAACACCTCAGCGTCTTCCTAACATGCAGACGTTTATTTTCCGTACTGCAGATCCAGCTCTTGAGAATAAAGCTTCTATTTCTGTGTTGTTGTTGTTGTTTTGTTTGTTTTAGGAACAGACAGAGAATGCATTTTGCCATCAAACACCTGATAGAAGAACCTCAGAACAACTTCAAAGTATTTAAGGTGAGTTCCGTCACACTCATACATGTTTAACTTGAAGTCTTTGTTTTTATGCGGCCTTGTTTTTACTTCTAGGAATTTCACCTTGGAACTATTTCAACATAAATAATATCCTGTTTTCTAAATATTTATGCTGGCTGTGATGAGCGTGGTTACTCTTTCACTGTGAGAGATCAAAAGGTGAAAGAAACCTGGAGCACATCACTGTGAACGAACAGGAAATGTAAGCTGAGGGCACGCCTCTCTAAGAACAATTGTGTGATGGAGGTGAAGTCATTGGAAAAGGCTCAAAATGCAGTAACAGAAAAAGAGTTTGATCTAATCCAACTTCTAAATGCACCACAAGCATCGCTGGTTAAAACTTTGGCCTCGCGTTTTCATGAACTCATCCTCAAAATGTCTGAAATAAAGAAAACCAGACACTCAGTATCAGGTCTGTGTCATCTGAGGTCACTTAAGCAGCCACAGTAAAGTGTGTGTGTGTGTGTGTGTGTGTGTGTGTGTGTGTGTGTGTGTGTGTGTTTTCAGGGCGGTCAGTGTATTTACAGCAGTAAGGAAGGCAGCGACGAATCGCCGGACATGAACTCTCTGCTGCATCATCTCAGACCTTACTTCCTACACGCAAACAATCGAATGAACTGTCACGTGACCTGCAAAGCAGTCCTGAACGACTTCATTCAGGTAAAAGCACACCTGAATACATCTGCTGCAGTCTTACACTGGGACTATTCATTACATACAGACTAACAGGATAGTATGCAGGAATTCATAAAGTTCAGCATGAACAGAACTGAAACTTTTTACCTTTTAAAGGAGGATTTAATTTAAAAGGTTGTGCTGTTGTGCGTGTGCCTTAAAAAAAAACGAACTTTATTTTTCAGCAGTATGGAGATTTATTGTGTATGAGCATTTTTCTTTTTAATGTACAGTACACACAGTTTATAAATCCCATCCTCGAGATTTTAAAATGCTGACTCCCCCACCCGTTGTCTGCAGGTCCTGGTGAATGCCCTGCTGAGCAGTGGAGGAGGAGATGGCGGTGTGGTGGCGGACAGACAAGCGGAGGGGCGGAGTTTCTGTGAGGCGAGCATCTTCAACAAAGAGAGGATTCGCCATGGTCAGGACCTTTCTTTTCTTTTTGGGTGCAGACGGGTTCACTGATCTTAAGTAGTCCAACATTATCAGCACTAGTTTTTTAGTTTTCATCCACAGAGCTGGAGCAGTCCCACCATTTCAGTGTTAATCACATGCCTGATTTTTATTTTATTTTTTAAATTACTATTTAAATTCTGGTTCTGCTTTGGTTTGCATCTCATTTCTTTCACAAACTTGTGGCCTTGCTAGCAGTGCAGCCTGTTGTATTTTAATTTAGCTACACTCCGAGGATGCAATTTAATACTTTAGTGAGGAAAATTTTCACCAGATCGAGTTTTGTAGTTACTGCAAACAGCTGTCAGCTGCAGTTTGAGTCCTTACAGAAGACTAACTTATAGCAGCTTGGAATTGAAGCCATGTTTTTACTGCCCACTCCTCCTGATCTGCTCCCCAAATCTGCGTAATGTGTGTGTGTGTGTGTGTGTGTGTGTGTGTGTCACATTAGAGTATAAATTATTAATTATTTTTTTTCCAGATTAAAATGTTCAGTTCTTTTCTCGTCTTTTCCTCCTCCATGTTTGTCTCTGCAGGCTGACATTTGCATTAACCAACATTAGCAAATATTCAAAATTAGTCATTTTGATATCAGTTCAGCCCCTACATTACTCATCAAAAGACAAATAACTATTTATCAAAAATAACAAAATTAAATTACTGGCACTTTTAGTATTACAGCTGGTGTAATACGGTGTTACGAGATTGTGCTGTTGTGCAGCTGTGACGGCCTCCTTCAGAAACCTTTGGACTGAAAGCAGTGATTGTTTTCTCGGCACAGACATCTGAATGTGATTATGTAAATGTGCAAAACAGAAAAACCTGACTCATGCTTGTTTTTTTTTTTTTTTTTTTTTTTTTTTTTAATGCTGCGACTTAAAATTTTATAAACCCTGATATTAGACCTGATGAGAACAGACTGTGACCTTCCTCCTCTGAACACGTCTGTGTTTCCAGGTTCTCGGGGTTTACCCACCGACAGTGTTTTGTTCAGGATCCTTCAGACGCAAATGTTGGACACATTGGACATCGAAGGACTTTATCCTCTTTACCGCCAGGTGGAGCAACACCTGCAGGACTTTCCCAAAGAGAGGTAACCCCCCTGTTATTTAAGGAAAATTTAAACTGGGGAAAAATACATTTTGGTTGCCTGGTCTCTTACATCACTTCCTGTTTATGCCAGGACTCGTCTTCAGATAGAAGGACCGTACAACGAAGCGTTCTTGGAGAAGCTGCAGAAATGTCCGGCAGAGGACGACGGCTCTGTGGAATACGCTGTTGCAAAGGTCAGAGCCCTGGAGACGAGTGTTGGTGCACTGTTTGCATCAGTTTCACATTAAAACAACAACAGCCACCAAAATGCTTTACTGAAAATGAAACACAGAAGTAGAAAGGACCAGAGAGCAGAAACGTGATATACAACCTAATCTTGCCAGACTATCAGGCGGAGACGGGACCACTACAAGCTCGAACAGCCACACTTACAGCTGATATACAGTCACGCATGTCTTTGCACGGTGAGAGGAAAACTCAGGCAGATGTATCTGCGACGACTCTGAGCTCAAAGGTGTCTGAAACAAGTCGTTCTGTGTACTCAAGGTGTTGTTTTGACCTTTTGGAAGTAGAAGTTGTCTCAGTAATGTCAGCTTTGCTTCCAAACCTCCTCCTGTGCATGTGCAAAGTGACACTGCATTACAGCTCCATTAATCACTCAGTGCAGAGTACCATCACTATCATTGTCTCTGGCTTCTCCCACCAGAGCACTGCAAAAATGTCATGATAAATGACAGTATGGAAATACACTTACCTACATGTTTGCTGAGTGAAATGAGACGTGCATGCCAACACCACGTTCACTATAGTTTTTCCCCACAGTTTAGTTTTAAATATTCGTTATTGTAATATTGGAGTATGAACTAGACTTTAGAGATAAAATGACCGAAACAAATAATGAATGTAGCAGGCGTGTCCCTGGTTTTAGTCGTTAAGTTTTATAAAGCGTGTCATCACATGAATGTGGTTACTGAAACACGACAGCGATTCAGCTGTGAAGAGTTTTTCCCAGCACAAAACTGGATGCTGGGGATTGAGTTCCTACTTTTGTGTGATTAGTTTCACTTTCATTGAAGACGGTGAATCTGTGTTACCTGACTTAACAAAAGTCCTGCCTACATAACAATATTCTAACAGTTCTACCTGCTGTGTTTCTATTGTAGGTGCACCAGTACCGTGTGGCCATGACAGCCAAGGACTGCTCCATCATGGTCGCCCTGGTGCCCAGCAGTGAGGAGGAAGAGGACAATGAAAGGTGAGAATTCAGCTGTGCAAGTGGAAAAATCTTTTCTGTAGGTGAAACAGTGACGCTTGGATTGAGAGTTTCCTCATCAGTGAGAAAACATGTTAAACATGTGAAAAGATTAAAAAAAACAACAACAAACAGCTGGAGGAAATGTTGTGCATTTGTTGGCACTAGGAATGCATAAAGTGTCTTTTATAAGAATCGCTGATGGCTCTGTTTATTTGAGGGTGTTCATGTGCACAGATTCACATCAGGGTTTAGTTGTAGTACTTAACTATGAATAATAACCAATGACAGCTTTAATTAGACTGTTCATTTAGTAATGAACAAAAAAAGAAAATTGACTCTTGAATGCATCGTTGAGTTTTCGGCACAGAGAGGTCTGGAGTAGGAAGCTCCTTCACAGGTTTGTCCTTTGATTTACAGATGTGAAAATAAAATACTGAGATCAACACTACTGTGTATTAGAGAGTCCAGCAGGTGGCGCCATCAGCTTGTCTTTCTGTTTCTAATCCTCCTCCTCCTTGTCTCCTCCAGTCTTTCCAGTCAGAGGCAGCTCAGGGACTTCAGACCTCCTGCTTTCTCCTATTCAGCCTCCATCCTGGATTTGGATCCGAAGCCGTTTGACAGCATCCCCCGCCAGCTGCGCCTGGACCAGAAAATCGTCACCTGTTATCTGAGGACTGGCGGTGCCTTGCCAAAGGGCCCTGTGAGAGAGAAGGAGGACTGCACGCTGCTCTTCCACCCCATGTGAGCGCCCAGTCTGAGTCCTGAAGAGGAGGATAACTACGGCCCTGATGTCTCTGATGAAGAGGAGACGCAGTGTTGGTGGGATTTTGGCCACCCTCAGCGCAGAGCTGCAGCTCCTCACTGCACTTCTGTTGCTGCTCTGCACGAGGTCACCTCTGAATAACCAGATATTTGAGTGACTTCCAGGTGTTTGTGTTACTGATACAAGAGCATTTGTATCGCCCCCATCGGGAGGTGAATTCGAACATCTGTCATGCTTTATTAGAGCGTCTCCTGCTTTAATAAAGCGTATGGTGACAGTTAAGAATTAACCTCCAGATTGCCGCATGTGGCAGTGCTGCAGAAGGCAGAGAAGAGGGGAAGTGATGGAGAAGCAGGTTGTTGGGCTGATGTCAGTTCATGAACGTGGGCGTGGCTGTCCTCTGATGTTGAGAGAGAGAGAGAGGAGGTGAGGATCTCTGCTTTGCTTTGGTGTAATGTCACTGGTCTGAGGTTTGATTCTGAGCAGGCTTTGCTTCCGTGCTGAAAGAGGTGGCGTGGTGTTTGGTCATAAGCAAAACGCTGCCTCCCTGTTTGTCCCAAACCCCCATTGGTTTAATGTGCTAAATATATGAAAGGTCAAGCCGCAACACAAACCTTTCAAAGTGGATACAAGCAAAAAGCTGTGTTCATGTCACTCTAGAGCCACTTTCATTTTCAAATTGTTATTTGGCTTCATAAAAATGGACTCACAAGAGTATGTGTGCTAATTTTGGTACATGTGTCCTCTTGTGAAAGTTTAACTAGATTTATCAGAGAGGTGATCTCTTGCATTTCTGCCTCCACTCCAGTAAAGTTGTGTTGTTGATGCTCACAGTCGGTCCTTTTATACAGGATAAGAGGAGTAAAACAAAGGTCTGGATGGTACTGTTTGATTAAAAATAATATCGTGTCTGAGAAAATGGAAAAAAGTTAGCAAAACTGATTCAGTCTACAGTCTGATGAGACTGTGTCAGCAACACTGAGCTTCATGATGTACTCAGGTAAAGTGACCCTTTGAGGTACAGCGGGGCCTTTATCAGAGATGAAAGCAGGTTACTGCTGCATTTCACTCATTCTAACATTCAAACTAATTGTTGCTCTGTAGAAATACAGAAACCTCGAACTTCAGCGTCCTCGTAACGTGGACTCAAGACTCTTCTGTCATCGGATGGAGACACTGATGCATGATCATCATGCGTGTGATCATACACACAGCATGTCTTTCATTCACTCTGAGTGCTGCGATTTAACTGAGCTGAAAGCTGAATTTATGAGATGAGTCATTCACTATAGCAATGATGTGATCATAAAGAGAAAGTAAACAATGATTACTTTTCCTTTGCTGAAGCGAGTCTTGCTTCTCAATAATACTTCTGAACACATAGTCATGCATGTGTACAGTCACCAGTCTGTTGCTTTTCCAGCTTTACACCAAAATAAGCTTTAACATGCTAAAAAGAAACTATATTTCTATATCACCACCACCTTTAATTCTGCCATACTCAGTTTCAGGATTCTATGAGTGGCATGTTTCCCTCTTTAAAGTCTGTAGTTTGAGTGAAATTCAGTAAAAATCAAAGACTTGACAAACATTTAAGTCTGTCCACCCAGGAAAGCATGCACTGTGCATTTAATTAGGATATTGATATCATGCCATGCAGGTATTGATCCAATACCTGAGTTCAGTAAAGAGACACTCAGAATCAGTCATTTATCTGTGATAAATAAAATGACATATACATCTATAACTATAGATTTACCGCAGGACCAGGACAGAACCTCATTAATGTAAAGAAAATTTGCTGGCATGAAATACCTTCATGTTGTGAAGTGCAGAGCACTTCCTGTCAATGTCAGCTCTTTGTTTTTGACTAGAAATGCAGCTGGTGTGCAGAAATGTTACCTTAACTTTACTAATAAATAAAATATTATTAGTTTCCATTATAATGAAGTAAACCAGCATCCACAAACTAGTGCCCAGTCATTGAACCCCTGCTGTTAGTGGTGTTTCCAAGGCGTTGCATGTTACTCTGCAGCATAGTCTGCAAATGAAGCTCAGTGTGGCCTCTCGGCTGCACAGAGGGGGTGTTCAGGGTTTCAATGTGAAGCAGGGGAAAGTTGCAAAGGCTGCTGGGTAATAATAATAATTATAATAAAAATTACTCTTCTGACAAGCTGAGCTTCATGCTGCTGCTGCTGCTGGTTTTTGTGCCATAAGTGGCTTCTTGTTGTCTGTGTGTGCATCCATGTGCCTAAATGTTCTGGTAGGACTGGAAGCTGAGGGGGGGGGTGCATGTAAGTAAACTGTTACAGGCTGCGTTCAAGCGGCGGCGATCCATGGACGCAGCCATGAACTCTCAGTACCTCAAACTCCTGAAGAAGCTCGACAGGGTCATGTGACGTTTGAGTAATGATGTGTTCAGGAGCGCTGCAGGTTTTCCAGCAGTGCCAACAGGCTTCAGATAAACTGGTAACACTTGACTTCACTTCCTGCTTCCACTCTCCACCTTCAGATGCCTCCATCAGCCAGTCTGAAAATGAATCACACTAAGAGTCCTCCACACTCCATTCCTCCTCATCGCCTATCAGAAATTCTGTTAAATCCAAACACTAAGCTGGATTCAAAGTCCGGCTCCCTTTGACACACACCTGGATTTTTGGGAGGAGGAGAAGTTGAAGGTTGGAGAGTGGACAGCAGTGAACTGAACCAACCACTGATCGTTTTAAATGTTGCAATGAAGACGCCCCAGGCAGGCAGGGCAGCGGAGCGCGGTGAGATCGAGGAGTGTCCGGACACCTACACATGTATACCTCTTCCATTGATGCAGAGCAAGTTCTGCATCTCCACAGGATCGAGAACTGAATGTCAGGCAGATCTTTCTAGTAGACCTGAGCCGAGTAATTTGGGCTTCCATCTAATGCAGAAGAAAAGATAATCGGGAATAAACTGTTACCCTCTGCATTCATTTTCACTACAAAGTTCTCATTTTTCACTCTTTAGTTCAGCTCGAGTGTGAAGTGGTTGGAGACACTTGGCACCAGTAATAATTCCACTCACATGAAGGTTAAATTAATTGGGATCACAACCGTTGACCAAACTAATCAAGACCCGACTACATGTGCCTGTCTGATGACTTTCTCGCCCCTCTAGCAGCCACTGATGTTTGTTTTAAGATCGAGCTTCAGTGCTGCGTCTGTGAATAAGCGTTAACAGACAGCAGTTTGTCTACAAACTTTCAGCTTTTCATAACTGCCCAATTTTTATTTTTGTTGTAAGATTTAAAGAAGAGAACTAACACTATAACCACTGAACGAGGTTGCATTTATCGATGGCCTCTGTGTGAAGTAAAAATCATACTTTCAACAACCTTCTAACCGTGTCCAGACCGCTTTGTCTCACCCGTGAGCCGCAGCCCTGCTGCTGTCTGAGCGTTGGCCTGCAGAAATATCACAGCACTGTGATACCGACAGACTTGTAATAACTGTGTAAATAGCTGAGAGAAGACAAACTATCAGAAATACAAAAGGTGACACTGCTGTCTGGCATTTTGTATTTAAATTATTTATTTTTGTAGATTTTGACCCGTGAGCTCTGCTGTTACAGTCGTGCTCTTTCTATTGAAATAAAGATTTCTAAGAGACTAAACTCTCGCCGTCCTTCATTTCTGTGACATTAATCTAAAATAGAAAGAAAAAAATATTATATTGGAGGTGTTTCTGTTTTAAGTTTCCTGTGAAAGGCTGACTGCTTGGATGATGGACTCCAGGGCAGCTTCAGGTCCCAGAATCCTCAGCAGGCTCTCAAAGGCCTCAGCAGCACCGCCTACAGCCTGAGAAGGGAACAGCTGGAGAGCTGCAGAAACACAAAGATCACAAAACCAAAACTATGAGCTTAACTGACAGAAATAACTGCAGGATTTGGTAATCAGAGGGAGTAAAGTTAAATATCACAGTGGAAAAAATCAGTTGTCGGATGAATAAAATGAGTTTTGCTTAACCAAACTAAAGTGAAGGATTTACTGCAGTTTTCTGTGTATTTTGAGTGGTGCATAAAATAATTATTTATTAAACTGAGTAATAATATTAAGTGTAATCACTGAACGAGGATTTTTTTTTTTTTTCAGTAAATGAGCGCAGAATAGTCATGACATTGGATTTGCAACTTATCTCTGGGTTACATTTTCTGCGTGGACGTTATGTTATTTTCTCACTCAGGATCATTAAACATGCTGAGAGCACTCTCTGACTTTTAAGGTAAGAAAACACTTAGTGTTTGCCAAAGGGTCAGTTCTGCAGAGCTCAGGATCACCAGCTCACCTCTCTCTGGGATCTTTGTGAGCAGGTTGATCTTCGGCGTCACAACGCCCTCTCTGGAAACGTCAACTGACCAATGAATGAATAACATACAGCTGTAAACCAAAAAGAAAAAAAGATGACATTGCATTACAGACAGCTGCATTTTTTTCTGACTGTGCTGGATCATGATGAGAGTTCTTGCCCGGGAAGCTTGGGGTGGTTCAGGGTCATGACCTCTGACCTGGGGCCTCCAGGGAGAGCGATGACAGATGGATATTTATCCTGCAGAGAGAAACAAGTTCCTGCGCATTAAATAAAATTCAATTTGTGTGTTTTAAGTCATCAAATACAACATCTGGCTTTAATTCTATTTCAATTTTATTTATACAGTGCCAAATCACAACAGTTGCCACAAGGTGATTTATATCGTAAGATAGACTCTACAATAAGCAAGCTCTTTGGCCACAGTGGGAAGGAAAACTTCCTGTCAACAGGAAGAAACCTCCAGCAGAACCAGACTGAGGGAGGGGCGGCTATCTGCTGTGACCGGTAAGGGGAGTAAGACAGGACAAAAGACATGGTGTGGAAGAGAGCCAGAGATGTTATTAATCTCTGGCTCTCTTCCACACCATGTCTTTTGTATGACTCAGTGCAGAGAGCTTTATTAACACATAGTGAGTGAGAAAGGACAAATTACAATAAAATCAAAAGCTACAATGATTAAGAAACACATAAATGACTGCACACAGCTTTCCACAGTCCATGCCAAGCATTTTTAAAATTAAAAATATCACAACAGTGCGTAATGATTATATAGCTGCTGTCACAAATGAAGCCTGCCTAAAAAAGGCTAAAAAAGCATAAAAACTCAAACTACAATCAAATTATTGTAATTTTATATATAAATTGTCCTCATTATTCAGGGACAATAAATAAATCGGACAGTTTGGTGTTTTCCTATCGTTTACTTGTAGTCACTTAAAGGAAACTTGGTGAAAAGACTGCTTTCCGTCATTTTCAAAGTTGGCCTGCAGATGGCGCTATAACTCCTGTTGTTGCCCTGAACTCTGGGCCTCAGTCAAACAAAACAGAGGTTAGTTGAGACACATTAATCAGTAATAAGGAGCCACGAGGAAGCCAGAGAAGTGAATATTTTCAGTGTGAGGTTGTGTTGTTGTTTCTTTAACTTCGCAGATGAAATGTTGACAAATGAGCGCTGCTTTTCTTCCAGTTACAAAGTTTCCACGTTGGAAACGGCAGCGTGCAAACACGTGTGAACTTTATGAGCTGCGATGATGTGCTAAAGGGACCTGGGGAGATTCTGGAGTGAAACCTGAGCAGATTATAAACTGTAAACCTCGTATATCTTCAGCCTTGAGTCACTGAAGGATCCACTGACGCGCCCAGCCTCCCTCAGGATGTGTTTTCCATGATTATTCAGTTCTTTAGGGAGGGTGCAGCAGGTGAGGGGTGTGTCCAGGTGACTCAGCTAGGAGGCATCTGCAGCTACAGTGTTTGTGTGTGTTGTGTCTTTAATCAGAAGCAGGCTGTGGTATGTTCAACTCCACCTGAACCACGGTGTTAAAGAAGGCTTCAGGATTATACAAAAGGTGCGACAGTACAAGCACAACTGCACAAACAACAGAACCGTTTGTTCCTGTAAGCCAGGGGTGTCAAACACAAGGCTCGGGACCCAGCAAAGACTCCAATCTGGCTTTAGAAATTGTACGTATTAATTAATTTTTTTTAAGTTCATACAGCTTTTCCTGCTCATAAAGAGCTCCCCAAAGACAAAGACGTACTACAAAGTAATTAAGTAGCAGATAATAAATTTAATAACAAATGGTGTTTTTTTTTGTACAGTCTATTACAGAAATTTGTTTTTCTTTACAATGTCAGTAAGGTCAGTAAAATTTATTTCTCATTTAAATCATGCTAACATGTTTCTTTTATTTACAAAAGCAGCATTTTTGTCTTCTATCTTTTGGACAATTAGAAACTAATTTCTGCATCTGCAAGTGGAACAAAATAAAATCTGCTCACAGTCTTCATGTTAAGGTCAGAGGTCATGATTCAACAATAAGAGACTGGGAATCAATGGCACCCATGGGAGAAAACCAGCGATGACCAAAAAGAACACAGAGGCTCATTTCACCGTCAACCCCCCAACAACACACAAAACACAACATCATACTGATGACGCCCCACACTTCAGGGAAAATATTCTGTGGTCTGACGAGTGAAAGTTGCACTTTTTGTAAATTGTGAGTCCAGTTACATCATCAAACATGGTGGTGGTAGTGTGATAATCTTCAGGACATGGATGACTTGGATTGATGCAACCATGAATTCTGCTCTTTACCAGAAAATGCTTAAGAAGAAAGTCAAACAAAAAGTTAATGAGCTCAAGCTTAAACTCTGGGTATGCAGCAGGACAATGAACCAAAACACAGCAGCAAGTCCACCTCTGGATGGCTACAATTCTTGATTGCAGCCTATTGTGGCACAACCAGTTATTAGTTTAGGTGGCAGTATGTTTAAAAAAAAAAAAAAGAAAAGAAAAAAAAAGGTAGGTTTAGGTACCTTTTCACCCTTAATAAATTAAATCTTACAAAAATACCCAAAACAATTTAAGTAAAACAAAATGAGCTTGATGATCTGAAACATGTAGGTGCAACAAAGACAGACAAAGAAAAAAGAGACTAGGAGTTGAACAGATACTTTTTCGCAGCACTATAATGAAATACTTGTATACTTTTTTCCCTCTATTTTACTTTTTATATATTTATCTGGGTGTATGTAAACAGTCCATGTCTCAAACACATGCACACAGAATCTTGTTTTTTGCACAAATTAAGCTGTGAGCATGATCTCAGAAGCACAAAAACCCCAAATGTTTCTGTAAAATGTAAAAATCATCACTCAAAACTATTCCATCCATTGTGTTTGTGGACACTCTGGAGACAACCATGCTACAGCCCATTTATAATCACCAGTTAACCTAACAGGTAAGTCTATGTGAGGAAGGTGAAAGAAACCCACAGTCACAGGGAGAGCACGCAGACTCCAGACTGAAAGGCTCCAGCTGGCCAGAAAATTAAGATAACAATAAAACTACAATAACATTTTTAAACGATAGAGATTTTTGTGTCTTTTATTGAAAGTGTGCCTAAACCAGCATTTTATTAGGACCACCCGTGCAGTCTTGTGCCAAGAACATTAATGAGGCGTACACCAAACACAGACACACATTTCACTAAACCACCACCACCCCACACTGCTACGTTAATAATCTAGGGAAGGAGAACTGAAAACAATTTTCTGTTGTACTGAATTGGATTAGATGGCACAGGTTTTCCTAATAAACTGGATGGTGAGTGTATGTACACCTTTAAAAGACTGGTAATACCTAAAATTCAGTGCTAGAGTTACATAAATGCTCTAAGCTGTGTCATAGCCCCACATCAACACTTCCTACTTGCCGTCTCAATTCATTTTCATGTAAAACATCTCTACATCACAAATAATTTTTCTGGATCATTTTTAATGATCAAATTTGCAGTTTTCAAGTTTATTTATATACGGCCAGTTCACATAATAGTTGCCTTGAGGCGTTTTATTTTGCAAAGTGCCTGCTTTGCCTTCAGAGTAATAAACAGGCTCCCCTGTACTTATAATGACGAGTTCTGATACCTCAGTGTGTGTCAAAAAAGATGTGGTTTGAAGATCAGTAGAACAGTTTCTGGGTTATTCCAGGGGTAGCTGCATAGACAGAGGCCACCCTCACTCACTTCTAGGGCTGCCACAAACGATTATTTTGATAGTCGACTAGTCACCGATTATTTTTGCGATTAGTTGACTAATCAGATCATGCATCCATTGGACGTACAGCTTATTGCACCAGCATGCATCTGCTCTTATATAAGTATCATTAGCTTACAGCTTTAAGTGTTTAAGGTATGTGCTAACTAAAAATAAAGACAAGATGAGAGTTTGTTAAATTTTAATGATATTTGCAGATTGTTTCGATGTAGTTTAATCTGCTTGAGGTTTATTCAGCTGTGTAAAAACTATAACTTTAATCTCAGCCAAACCGATTTAATCAGGAACAAATAAAATACTAATAATACTAAAAATACTAAATACTAAAGCCAAACAATAACATTTTTAAGTTATCTAAGTGACTTACATATCATGTTTAACCTGAGTAGCGAAAGACGGCGGTGGGTTTGAAAACGATTTGCCAGGAGTCCGGTGTTCTCACCGGCTCTAGTGAGCCTTGAACCCCGGCTAGCTATCGAGCTAGTGGGTAACAGACGTCTCCGAAAACGTCAGAGCGCTTTTGAAAATATGAGGTGTCTTGATAAACTGAGCAGATATTTGAGGTTTACACAGCTACATTCTCGCCTGAAAATATGTTAATCGTTTATTTTGTGACCCAGAAAGAATAATAAGAGTAATATTAAAACTAACTAGCTGCCGCCATTGTTGGAAACTGAGCTGGGCTGCGCTATGAATTCTGGGACAGAGCTACTTCTTCTTCTGGGTTTAACGGCAGCTGGCATCCTTGTACATGCAGTGCTGCCATCTTCTGTTTCAGTCCGTTATTACACTCTTAAATCCTACTACTTATTCCTGCGTCTTTTGGGATCTTACAAAGCTTCAAACGACGCGTCGACTATTAAATTAGTCGTCGACGTAATCGTGACTAGTCGACTAATCGTGGCAGCCCTACTCACTTCTGATGCAAACCAAGTCATTTTATTCGATAAGCAAGTCTGAAATATGACAGAAACTGCTTGTTTCGGAAAAGAGCTTTAAGGGTTACTCCTAGTAGGGTTTCACGGTATAAGGAGTTAAATAAATGCATTTCACTGACATATGAAGTCAGTTTGGCTGAAAGTGTGCAGACACGTCGGGACAGAATCAGCTGTAATGGGACACGAGGAACCTGCAGGGTCTTGTTCTTGTAATGTTTTTGCCTACTGTACGCGTGTTACAGATGTTGATGCTGAAGAGCTGACATCTGGATAACAAAAGGGTGGAAATGCAGCTCTCTCTGAGCTCCTTCCTTTTATTTGTCAGTGCAGATGATCACACAAACAGCTGTTGTCTTTAATCGTGTTGATATCAGCCCGTTATTCTACCATGCTGGTGTTAACAGAGGAAAAGTCTTCTGATTATAGAAAGCATGAAAGTAGTTAAGGGAGACACTTGAGTTCAGCCTGCACTGAACGTGTCAAACAGATTCAATAATCTACAGCTACAGCGGCCAAATCGAGTCAGTCAAGGAAGCAAATGTTTTCTTTTTTAATGAGTGTGTTGATAGTGTAAAACAAAAATGTGGCGTCTGTCTGTGTTTAAAATAATAAATGTTAATTGCATCATTCCAGACCTGAAAGAGCAGGTCAAGTTCCTCCTTTCTTCGGGCGGCTCTGAGGATTTTTCCACACTGAGCCTTCTATTTGACACTGAAGTGACACACTCTTATCGGACCTCCATCCAAACTTAACCTTTTCAACTCATTATTAGACCTTAGAGGCAAAACAGGCTTCGTGCTTCATACTCTGATAGTCCTGCTTTTTCTGAGACATCACCGCCGATCGTTTTGCTCCAATATCCTGCAGCATGTTGGCAGCATCCTCACACATACAGGAAGACAGACCTGTCTCACTCTCGCCCTCTCTCTCTGTCTGTTTGTTACTCTCTCTCTCACTCGCTCACTTTTTGTTCCAGCTGCTGTACAAATCCTGGCTTTCCTTTGCAGACTTATTACCCTGCTCTGCTCTACTCTACATCTCTGCGCCTGGAGACACATGCAAACTTTAAGTGTCATCACACAGCGACACACACACACCTCTCCTGGAGTTCCTGCTGAACCAGAGGAGGAGGAAAGAGGCTGGAAGAAATTGGCCTAAAGTCCTGCAGCCGCCTTCGAACTGCTGGTAATGTAGCGCTAATGTCTGTCTGTCCTCAGCTCCTCCCCTCTCTAAGTCTCTGCCTGTCTGTCTGTCCGTCTGTTGTACTTGGGTTTGTAAACAGTTGTTTCATTGCTGGAAAACACTTGGAGATTTGTAGCGTGATAAATTAACTCTTTTCAGGTTGAGCATAAACACTGGTTACAATAATAACTCACTAATTATCAAAGTAATGCAAGAAATTCTCTGTAAAGAAATTACAATCATTTAATTACTGAGCAAAACAGCTTCCACGACATGGGCTTGATATCCATGTGGATCACAGAGGAAAACCTGGTTTACGCCTGTGTCTCTTAGTAACACAGGAAGCAATGAACGACTCCCGTGTTATGCTGGTTGGAACAAACAGATCATGCTGCTCATCGTCTGAAGTTGTGGGCGTGAAGCAAGTCTTTGCTAGTCAGTTTTTCTCCTTGTTGTTTGAGGTTAGTTTGGTCTGTCAAGGCCCCGTTTGCTTGCTCCCACTGTGCTGCTACAGATATGCATTTCTCTCTGGTTTAATGTGTTTTCCATTGGGTGATGCAAACTTTGCAGAAGATTTCCTGGAACAAAATTCGTCACACTAAATACAACACTTAGAGGCTGGTGATTGTGATTAGTCAAAACGATGTGAGATTACATCGCAACAAACACAGCCATTACTGCTGCGTCCACTCGAAGGAAATGAACTGGACAAACCAACATGTGCAGGCACTGTCAGAGCCGCAGACGATAGTTTGTACTACTGTGTAAAAGATGACATCAAAGTTTAAAATGCCTTAAACCTGCATTATTTCTCATGTCCACCAGGGGGTGACTCCTCTGGTTGCAAAAGACTGCAAGAGCTCCATAAATAAATACTTTGCTTCATCCTTGTCGGTGCATTTAAATGTCAGAAGCTCGGTGAGCATCGGCTGCTTTTGTGTCAGATATTTATGATATATACATATTTTATAGAGACTCAATATTTCCAGGAGGCAATGGGAGACATGAGAAACTAAAATAAGGATTTTTCAAGCTTTGCTGACATTTTATATTAAATATGAGGCTTAGAATGGGCTTTTGGTTGGCTGACTAAGCATGAGAGTAAGCTATTTATGACCATTTCATAAACAAATGTCTCTAATGTTTGAGTCAACGAAACCCCAAACAATTAAATTGGTTTGAAAAAACAAACAACAAAAAAAACAAAAAACGGGAAGGATGACGGGAGATTTTCCTTTGGATCTTTGGAAGTCATAAAAATTAGTCTCTGCAGGAAAAAAACCCTGTAACTGGTCAACATAAAAACACAAATATGTTTGTTTTCAATGAGCTATAAGTGGTGGCAAGTCAGGTTTTGGATGTCAAACAAGCATCGGTTATTTCAGACTAATAATCTTAGTTTGAATGAACATACATTTGTTGGCTATAAGTGGGGTTTTGCAGATTATGTTACTGAGATGTGACACCAATGTTTAGAGCTGTCTTAAGGAAGTTGCCGGTACAATAAGCAGAAAGTAGTTCGCATAAAATATTTGTAATAAAAAGTCAATACAATTCAACTTCAGTTAGTTTGGGTGATTTCTCCAAATCCAGTGGAATGTTTTCGGAAAGCAAAGAGCAGTGGACCAAAGCTCGAGCTTTAAACACCGCCTGGCTTCCATTAATCCATAAACACACAGACTCCTGGTTATTTTTATCCTCTGCTGCTCATATTGGAAGTCTCTCCATCTGAGCCTGCTCATCCAGAAACTGAACTGCTGAACATTTTCCATCTCTTTCCCCTCCCTCCTGTTTTCTTTCTCCTGTCTCAGCTCACATTGGTCTCTCTCGCTCTTTGTTTCCCATTGAATCCTGGTTTCCTATTGGTGAGGGCTGATGTGAGGTGGGAGGGTCTCGGAACTGAATGTGATCAGACCTCCAGTCCGTGGAGCTGCAGACTAAAGTTTTACTCCATCCTAAAGGAAATGTGAATGATTAAAAGAGGGAGGGCGTATGTAGGGGATCAGAATAGCCTCTAACTGTGACACGTGTGATTTTCAGTGAAACTTCATGGGAGATGTAGTTTTTAACAGTGGTTAAAATTCATTATCTAATATCGCAAAAATAACAAATTAACTAAGATTTAAAGGCATGTTTTGAAGCTTTAACTTTCCCACCAATTATGTTCCATCATAAGACATAACACATACTCTCACTGTCATGTTCAAGAAACCTGTTGGAGATTATTTGAGCTTTGATGGTGTATTATCCTGCTGGAGCAGCCATCAGAACATGGGTTGTCTGTGGTCAACATGTCCATCCCTTAACATCACATATAAGCTGTTTATCCCCCACACCCTTACAGCACCTCCACCAGCCTGAACCGTTGATATGAGGCAAGATGGATCCATGCTATCAGGCTGTTAACGCCAAATTTTAACGTCCACCTGAATGTTGTAGCAGAAATCGTAACTCAGATTTCTGCTACAAATTTTCTTTTTTGTCCTATCTTGGCAAGCCTGTGTGAATTTCACCCTTGGTTTTCTGCTCTTAGAGAGGATTATGCAGGAAAATTTAATTAGATCAGCATTTTTGGAGATAATGTGACCATCCTATCTGACACCAGCAATTATGCCACATTCAAAGTCACTTAAATCACCTTTTCCCCTCATTCTGATCCTCAGTTTGAACGTCAGCAGGCCTATATGACTGACGTTCTGCCTTGTGACTGACAGTTATTTGTGCAAACAAGCACTTGAATATAAGTAGCCATGAGTGCAATAATAACCTTCATGATTCCTTTTAATTAAAATGTCCAAATTGTACATATGTTTGCAAAACGTGGAATAGATGCAACACCACACCTCACCATAAATGACAAATATCTGAAACTCCACTTTCCTTCTAAAGTATAAACTATTGGGTGTCTCTCATAACTGTTAAAGAAATACATAATGTCTCTCATATGCAGATAAATCTGACAAATATCACCACAGCCAATCAGCTTTAACATTACTCCAGCCCAGAGGGTGGCAGTGATGCACACTGACCCTTCTGGTAACTGGTAATTGGAAATAAAACTGCTCACCAAAGTTCAGACGGGTAACTATAACTTGTCATCTTAAACAAAAACATTAAGTCAAATGGGAACACAAAGGTCTGCGTGTATGAACCGGTTTCACTTGTACCACAGTTTGCTCCATACAGATTTGTAGTGTTTATGTAGCATTTTTTTTAAAGTGCATTTTATTTGTCCTTAAAATACAAACAGAGGAAACCGTTTCCAGCTGATTTTAACAGTACTTTGAATGTGAGCCACATATGGTAAATGTTTTGGTCAGTGTTATTAGTCCTCAAATTGGAGATGGATTGCAGCAAACTTTTTTTCTTTTTTAATTAAATCTAATATCAGCCATGTGGACTGGTCTAAAAACTGTAATAATCAGGCTCAGAAGTGATCTGAGCCCAGAGCTTTATTACAGTTTTTGTGGATAATTTCTGTTTTCTTTTGAATTAAAGGTTTAAGGACATTATGAGGACCTGACACATGATTCAGGCTTTTGGTTGAATATACGAAAAGTTCACCTGGTGTTTATTTTGACCAAAATGGAGGCGCTACATGTGGAAACCTTTCTGCTGAAAACATGTAAAATTAATACACTGAAACAAAACAGACACAGAAATGTACCAAAAACAGATGATGCATGCAAGTCTGATTGTAACTACACCAGATGAGGAATTTTCTGGTTTCTCATAACTGAAATGTGCCGAGATCTAAAATTAAAAAGCTCAGAGCAATGACAAATCAGTTCTAAATAAAATAATTCCCTGGCATTTATTGACCGAGTACGGAAAACAAGTTGTCTATCTGGACAGAAATCAGAGGCTCATATGATACAGAGAATTGCTTAAATCTGCTCCATTCAGAGGGGGAATCAGACAGAAAAACAAACTATCAGGTGTGCGAAGGTGTGTTTTAGCCTCAGATCTCTATGCTTTAATAATGACAGGACTGCTGTTTATAGACTAGTCATTACACACATACATGGAACCAGCCATTAGGACCCCAGCCGAGAGCTATATGAGGGACAGAAGCAGTGCTGACAGCTCTTTACTGAGAACTGCTGCAGGTAAAATCCTCTCTTTTTGTGTTGTCTATTTTTCTGAAGTTAGAGGTAAACATGAATCTGTCTGCTTTACTTCAGTTACTTTACCAGCTGCAGGAAGTAAGAATTTAAATGATCAAGCATTAAAAAGATGATTTAAAATAGGAAAAATACTAAAACCAAAAAGAAATCTTAAAAAAAGGGAGGGGCGCTTTTTTTTTTTTAGACCTTTTATAATTTTTCTAACTCATATGTAGCTGAAAAGTGGAAAGATAAAAGAAAATGGGTGTAGAGGGAGATGCAGAAGAATATGAAACAAAGGTCTCATGTTGCTCTCAAAACTTGGACATCTTAAACCCTGAAGAATTTACAGTTTTATATTATTTATTTGTCTTCAGTATATTCCTTTAACTAGGTGGACTGAGTATTAAATCCATTCTCTTTGGGATTAAACTAAGTTTATAACAACATGTATGCAAAACTTTGCAGCTGTTTGTATTTGTGATGTTTTTTTTTTTAGTAAAAAAAACAACAACCTTTCTTTGTGTGGAAAAATGTCCTTTTATTTACTTATTTAACACTGTTTATTTTCATGCTGTCATGATAAAAAGCATGTTTATTGATAGTTAGATCTTATTAAAAGGGGAAAAGTACTGTGTAGCAACCTCCTCCTGAACCTAGTCTGTGCTGCTCTATAGGGATGAGGTGGTGGCTGGTGGTGGCCAGTCTGTGGCTGCTGGTGGCCTTGACCATCCCTGATGCTGAGGCCAGAAACCGACCACGAAACCAGAATGGTGAGATTCTTAGAGTGAGGAGGAGGAGGAAGGATGGACAAGGTGAGACTTTTTTTCATTCAGGGTCATTTTTTTTTTTCAGTTTAATGCTTAATTGACCAGTACAGAGATTTTTTTTACCGTAGCAAAAATATTTGAGGGAGGTAGAGAAAGCCTAGTTTCATTAAAAGCGAAAAGGCACCGAGAATAGATAAGGTGGTTTTAGCAACAGTTACAATTAGAGCTGTTGTGCTGAAAATGTAATGGGTGATCTCAAAGGTTCTGAAGTGATAGTAGAGTTGACAGGAGTGGAGTTTGGTCTTCATGCTCTGAATCATGTACTTGAGCCCTGGATCTTTCTAGAAATTTCTTGGCAGGGGTGCTGGTGAGAAAGATAAAATGTCACATGTAGTGTGTTTGGGCATTAAACTATCTTTAACACGTCAGTGCCGGACTCATGGTGCATCCACTTCTAGGAAATGGACATCATGTGTCTTGTCTCCACTAATCAGGCACACAGAGCATTTCATGTAGTGATAATGTTTCTGAAGTGGGCTGTTTCCTGCTATGTGCTACAGTCATATTATCCCAAAAACCAGTGAAGGGCAAGGTCTAAGGTTCTTGTGTGAAAACTGCTGTTTTCTGATGCAAAAACCTATTTACAAAAAACCCCCTCACAAACACAGAAGGGAACATTTAGCTTTCAGTCAGTCTCAAGTAATAAACTCACTGGGAAACAAGTTTAGGTTAAATGACAGTGTCAAAACAACCAAAAACATCCCCATGTTCCTAGAAAGATGCACATTAATATGACCAGTGGTTGCAGGTTTTGGCCAGGCTAGAGCGGGGCGAACTAGACCTCTGAAGATCAGACTGGTTCCTGGTCCCAGCATCCCAGTGGTGCCTGTAGAAGGAAATGCTCTTCTCCTACAACCCTATAAGAACATCCAAGAACAGCACGCCACCTACAACGTCATCCCAGGTCAGTGAGACAACTCTGCTAATCCATGTTTATGTGACCAATAATGTAACAGTAACGTAGGGTTACTGTTACATAGATTAGTCGATTCACACATAGGGTGTGGATGGACTAATCAACTTTACTAACAAATATCACAACACAGTGTACGGTGATAAAAAAAAAACCTTTAAAATTATTCACATTTCCAGTAGGAGATAGATTAGATGCAGCAATTAGAACCAAAGTGGACTTATTAAGACAGAAGGTAATAAAATCTTAAGTGATACAGTAAAAAACATCCAGATTTAGAGAAGCTGCATGTATGAGTCCAGTCAAACAACAGCTCAGCTCAGAAGCTCCATCCTGTTCTCATAACGAAGCTGCTGGCTTTTACAGCACCGCAATTTAATGACAAATCATCACATTCCAAAATGAACAGAAGGGAAAAACATCTGTGGGAAAAGAGCTCGTCAGAGAAGTAGCCCTGAAACATCGCACACAGAGATGGGGACAAAGGCTCCAAAGAATAACCTCAAAGCCATGTGGAAAACCTTCAGTTTAACACATTAAAGTCAGCATTATGTAATTAGAAGGGAAGGTAGCGGCAGCAAGCTTTTGTTGGAAGCTACAAGGATTTTTTCAATTCTTTTTTTTGCTGTTGTTTTGGGTGTAAGAACAAGTCTCTGTTTAAGTGACTGTAATGTAACAGCAACAGTCAGACTGCAGTTTACAGTAGCAAGAAGCTCCTCATCAAACCAGTGGACTTTCCACTGAAGACTGGGGAAATGAAAGACCTCTGACCAGAAGTCACAGCATTTTAGTGTAAGTGTTAATTTTGGATGTATTTATATTTTCAAGGTCCCCTTACTTTGCTTCCTTACCTTGCTTTTTCAACAGATTTACTCAGATTGAGGCCCCATTTATAATTCACAAGTGTTCAAAGTATAATTCCAAGTCATGTGACTGTATTAAGTGGTCAAGGGCAGAAAAACTGGAAAGAAGGACTTTGAGTTATGCATTTTTTATATTTTACACAGGCAGCATTTACTTTATCTTAATCTATTTACATTCACCAGGTTGCCGGCGACCTTTTCAAAATTAGGCTAAGGTTAACAGTAATCTGAGAAGACATCGGCTGGTCTGATCATTTATCGTCTGTGTGTAGCAGCAAACGTTTTAAAGTTTGCCTCTGAGTGTACCTCAGTTCCACCAAAGCGTTCTTATACATGACTGGTCAACAGAACACTGACTAAAAACAGAGTATAACTAACTGTTTACAGAGATTAGGCTGAATCTCTGTAAATTGCAGCAGTCGTTATGGATTTTTGTCTATCTGGCCCAGCAAATTATAAGGGCTATAGCAAAGGAAATCCAACCATCATGAGGGCTTAGGGTGCACCAGACTTATCGCAGCACCCTTCTGAACAGTAGGACTCTCATAAAACTCAGATAAAACCTCAGCACCAGTGTCTGCATAACAATCGAAGTTGTAGAAGCAAGAAGCAAAGTGATCATGGAGTTTTTCAAAGCTTTTTCAAGAAACTCATCTTTTCAAACTGCTGCACCATCTCCCTCAGTATAATCAGGAAATCTCTGAGCTTCTGCACTGATATACCAAGTAAAAGTAAAAATGACACCATCATACACTCGTGCCTTCAACCTGGCCAAGCTGAAACAACACTAAAGCGTGGCTCATGTCAGTGGATGTAACATCACTTTTGGATTGCACCGCCTTTTGCAAGGATGACAGCAGTGGGTGTAATGGGGCCTTGTGCCGAAATGCAGCAAGCTCCCTCTTCCCAGCATGTCCTGGACTGCCCTGCGGCCTCTTCCCAGTTGGACATGCCGAAAACACCTCACTGAGGAGGTGTGCAGGAAAATGCTTAGTCAGATATTACAACCAGGTGACTCCAAGACCAAAGAAGTGTTTCTGTTATATTTTTGTGTCATATATTATAATATTATAAAAACTTGTATTGTTTTTAACTGTTGTCCACTAATTGTGCTACTGGTGATAAAAACAACAAATAATATGCTCTGAATGGTATAGGATAGTGCCATATCACAGTGCTTACCAAGCTAACCATGCTATTTAATCAAAAACCTGCAATTTACTGAGCAATGTAGAGAACAGTGACACAGAGACAAAGTTTTAAAGAGAAAAGCTCTAAAGTATGTGTGCTCGAACTGAGATGACAGGGTGACAGTCTCACTGCTCACTGTTAAAAGGACAAAGATATTAGGGAGACCGTATTTAAGAGAAATAACCTGAGCCTCTTAACTACCTGTGTTCCTATAGACGTAACAAAGAGCATACCATTAGAAAGGATAGATGACAGACAGAGCTAACAGACAAAAAAAGAGGCTCTTCCTGCTGTATCATAGTGGTTTACAGTCTTTTATACTGACTCAGTGCCAGGCATAGCCTTGTCTTGTCCTCGGTCTCATGTTGAAAGGTGAAGTTAATTCAAAGGGAGGAGTAGAAATGCTTTGTCTGTTTTTTATGGTAAAGTACAGGCTTTAGATTCGACTAGACACACACAGCAATTATTGCAGCAGGCCTGCTGCTGCTGAGGAGCATGAAAAGGGTCCAGGATAAAGTTGTGTCTGGCTCTAAATTTTAAATCACTGCTCAGCTTTGTTCAGTGACTCAATTTGTTGTGGTTCTGTGTTCAGTGAAAATAAGTTCCTTTGTTTGAAAACTAAATTGGTCAATCAGAGGTTTGTTGATGAGATTAGGAATGGGGATGTCAGCTTCTAGCACCAGAGCCAGAAAACAGTCACAACATAAGGTGCTGATTAGATTTTTGCACCTCTACAGGTTACTGCAAGTCAGACAGATGCCCCATTCACTCCCCAAACAATATGGGGCCACCATCCTGTAAAACTAATGCGGTCAAAAAGTTCCTTGAATCACCCCACCAAAAATGGCTGATGTTTGCTTTAAAGTCAACTTCTTGTGCAGCAGTGCTCCTGGAAGTCTTGTTTTGCACTTTTAAGTCTCTAAATCTCAATGTCAAATTTGCAGAAAACATACACTTCTCTTCCAAACTGACTTAATTTTCACACAGAGGCTCCCCACTGCTGATGACACCTGGATTTACAGCTGTGATCCAGTAGTTTCTCCACAGGTAACAAGTTTTCCTGTAATGTCCCGAGGCATCTAAAGAAGAACATACAGTGGAAACTCCCTGAATTGTGCTACAGTGTGCCAGCAAACAGCACATTATAAAGGCCACTGTTTGGCTCCTGTCCCACTTGGCTAATGTGAAAGATCAAGTAGGGGTTTAGACAAACACAGGAATATAATCTTGAAGGGCAAGTCATCCAACTTTAAATCAGCAACATTTTAGATTTTCATGAGTAACTTCCTTGAATTTTCTGGTGGCACTTTTTACTAGAACTGTTCTCTTATTTAGCAAACAAAACTACAACAGGGCAGAGGCTGGGAAACTCTTTCAATATGAAGTAAAATAGTGTAATCTCTAAGCAGCACTCCATGATCCAAAGTGTTTCTGTTATTAAGACACGATTCACAGTGAAAATGTTTGGTATCTGAATGAAAAGAAACCACATTTGGTGCTTCTTCTCATTTACCACTATGTAACAAAGTGTCACCCACTGCTTGTTTGATTGTGTTGAGTGACTGCTTGCAGGCTTTGTAATTATGTCCAGTTGTTTCAATGCTAATTATACTTTCAGCATCTGCACAGTTGTTGTGCAGAAAACCAGAAATTTTACCATGTACCCACGATGGTGAGGCTGCAGATGTTTCATAGAGTGTTTTATGACTGTGTGTGCTCACTGCAGATGTCAAACGCCAATATACTACAGTAGCAGTCATGTTTTTGCCCGTAGTGTGTGTCCTTATGGGTACACTGCCAGGTCTTAATGTGTCTCAGACATTATTTGCTAATGTTAAATGTACTAATGCTTCTAGATAATATAAACATTTCATAGTTTGATTTCAATTAATTACTCCTGACATTACTGTCTCTGTGTTGTTTCAGGTAAGCAGGGCCAGTGTGTGTACCAGGGTCTGACCATGTTTGACCAGGCCGTCTGGTCCCCAAAGCCCTGTGTGACTTGTCTGTGTACCGGAGGGCGGGTGGTTTGTGATGAGAGCACCTGTCCCGAAATACACTGTCATTTCCCCTTCACCCCTGCGGGCGAGTGCTGCCCTGTCTGCATGGAGCCAGGTAGAAACACAACATGTGACACAGCCATGGTACAACATTCAGAGGCAACAGATATTAACACCAAAGTCCCCTCAAAACCTAAAGGGGACCTACTAGAGTAACTCAATCAATCAATAATCCACATTTCAAGATGTTCTATCAAGTTCTATCTGCTACTATCTTATGAGTCAGTAGACGTCTCCTTTCTTAAAATGAAACTCGTGTAAATTGTTCATTACATCAGTTCTGAACGGAATCGAAACATTTCCTTGATGCTGAATAATTTCCATCTCTGAGGCCTCAGCATGTTGCTTCCTGTTTCATCATGGCTTTAAAAATGTGGTATGCACATTTTGGATGCGTGAACACTCATGTTGTGAGAGTTTTAGCATGTCTGTATGTTGGGACATAACATCTGTTGTTCAACATGTCTGGGATTAATTTTGCTTTACTGTCAATTCAGATCATCAGAACAAAGACGAATGAATGTGGGACTAATATGAGGTTTAAAGATGAGATGCTGAGTCATATTACTGGGAGATCTGTGGAGATGCTGGAGGCAGAAAACAAATTGTAAAAAAATATTTGTGGGAAAGACTCAGCCAGCAGGCCTGTAGTAAAAACCTTTGGCAATGAGAACATAATTGTTAAATGTAAATATATTTTTACACTGTAATTTTTTGAGTTGCTAATGTTGGGGCAAATAATTTTCTACCTCTGCATGCATGTGCATCCTTTGTTGTAAATGGGAAACTTGTCTTTAAAACCTTCTAAGAATTATGGGGAAAAATAGCTGAACTTACACTATTTTTTCGTTGCTCATATTTTTGCATGCCACATTGAGTGCATATGTACAGAAATACAGCAGAAGAAAACCTCTTTTCTATGACTTGAAGGTCATAGAAAAGGTGTGTTTCTCTACCTGTACACGTGCACCTTCTGTTGTATGTATAAAGTTTACTGGGAAGGAAGCTGTTTTATAGCCAGAACCAAAGTCCAATTATAGTTATTCCCAAACTCACTGAAAAACCTCAGATGTAAGTTTGTCTCTTTGATTTTATATTTACTAAATGATCTTGTTAACACAAACTTTTTGACTATAAAACAGCACAAGTGTTGGACAAGTGAGCTAAAGTTGGTCTAAATCAGGAACAGTATTTTGCTGCATGATGTTTTTGATTCTTATAAGATGACAAACTGTATGTTTTATAAAATGTATTCATTGCTTCTGCTTCTACAAGACATTTTATAGATTTGAACAGAAAATTTACAGAAACCAACTAACCAACTATAAACTTAGGAGATGCCTAATCAGAAGTATTTAGGCAGTCTGAGCTAATTTGATTCCCCACAAATGTTTGAAATTGAATACAAAATTGGACTCAAAAGATAAATAACAGCCACAAACACTGTCAACAAGGCCAACATCAGGTGGTAGGGATATTTTGATGAGGAACTGATCCATTGTTAAATATAACCAACCAATTCTTAGGCTAAAGTTGATTAGCCTTTTACAAAATGAAACTGTCTTGTAACTTCTCTCATTTTCATGACTTAACAAAAACATGAGACACACAAACATTCTCATATGGATGTATGTTTATGAAAACAAGTCTATAATTCATATTCAGATTTAGGACCAGAATGCACCAGTAGCTGCAAACACCACAACGACTGACTTTATCTGACTGTGATCATATGTCTTAGTGGTCTTAGTGGGATTTGGTCCAGACTGGTCTACAGCAGCAGTCTGCTCTGTAGCTTTAACAAGCTGGTCTGAAAGAATGTAGATGGCTGTTTGTTCACAGCACTAACACACAGCCGTCTGTTTGTCCATCTGCTGTCTGTCTGTCCACCTATCACCATGCCTGTCTGTCCCCACCAACCTCAATCTCCATCCTGTTTCCTCTCTTTTATTGCAGTTTCTTTATTTTTCCGCTCTACTTCTTCATCTTTCTCTCTGTCTGTATCTCCAACTTTTTTTTCTTCACTCCTCTTTTCCTTCCTGTCCCCTTTCCTCCTACCCCTTGATGGGGTGTCCCTCACCACCATAAACCCCCCCAGAACCTGACCTCAGCCTTGACATTTCTGGTGACTCCCCAGTTCCCAATGACCCCAGTGATGTCGTGACTCCACTGACCCAAGAGGAGATCCAGAAAATCCTCTGGAGGGAGGCAGAGCAGCATCGTGAGGAGGAAGAACGCGTGAAGAAGAAGGAGGAAGCGAGAAGAAAGAGAAGGAAGCAAAGGAAAGAGCAGGAGGAGAAACAGAGAAAGATAGCTGAGGAGATGAGAAAGCAGGAGGAGGAGGCACTGAGGCTGCAGGAAGAAAAGGAACTGGAGGAGTGGAGCAGGCAGGTAGATGAGGAGCAAAAGAGGAGGCAGGAGGAAGAGGAAGATAGGAGACAGAAGGAGGAAGCAGAGAGAGAAGCAAGAGAGAGGGAAAGGAAGCTAGAGGAGGAAAGGAAAAAGCAGGAGGAGATGCTGAGGGAAGAACTTTTGGATTTAGTTGAAAAGGAGAAAGAGCAGCACGAGGAAGAGATCGAGAGGCACGAGGAAGAGATCGAGAGGCACGAGGAAGAGATCGAGAGGCACGAGGAAGAGATCGAGAGGTACGAGGAAGAGATCGAGAGGTACGAGGAAGAGAACGAGAGGCGCGAGGAAGAGATCGAGAGGTACGGGGAAGAGAACGAGAGGCGCGAGGAAGAGAACGAGAGGCGCGAGGAAGAGAACGAGAGGCACGAGGAAGAGATCGAGAGGCGCGAGGAAGAGAACGAGAGGCGCGAGGAAGAGAACGAGAGGCACGAGGAAGAGATCGAGAGGCGCGAGGAAGAGATCGAGAGGTACGAGGAAGAGAACGAGAGGTACGAGGAAGAGAAAGAGAGGCACGAGGAAGAGATCGAGAGGCACGAGGAAGAGATCGAGAGGCGCGAGGAAGAGAACGAGAGGCACGAGGAAGAGAACGAGAGGCGCGAGGAAGAGAACGAGAGGCGCGAGGAAGAAAAGGAGGAGCAGGAGGAGGAGGTGTGGCTGAGAGGAGATGTGTTTCAAATGCTTCCAAAAGAGCCTGAAGAACCTGAGGAACCAGACCTCCTTCCTGCTCCGATTCCAAGACCTCCAGTTGCTACAGAGGAGGAACAGGTAGAAACCAAAGAGACGGAAGAAGGGGAGGATAGGGAGATCATAGTTGTAAACAGAGGAGGCCTTCCTCCAGGCTGTGACATCTCTGACGTTACTGCCACATGTGAGGATGCCAAACTCACACACTTCCCTCCTCTGGCCATTCCTGAGCTGAAATCTCTCAGTCTGGAGGGTAAGTCAACACCGGAGACACAGAGTCATTAAAGAAAACAAACCCTCAAAACAATCTGAGGATTTCAGAAGGACGTATATTATCAGTAGAGTTATACAAATACAAGTGAAACACTTAAAAAGGAAGCTTCAATATTATGTCAACCCACAACTCAGATGAAGCTTCTTAGCCTTTTTTTTTTTTTTTTTTTAACAGTAAGAGAAATATAAAACTGATAATACTCGCATTAGGCTAATGATTGCAGAGGATTTGTATTGTTGCAGTTGAATGCAGTGTTTAATCAGTGACCTTGCATATTGGACAACGAGCAACCTGTAGGCTAATTTAAATATTCATGAACTTTTTTAAGGTGAACTTTTTTGAATGTTCATAATATTTTCATTGTAACATGTTACTGTATTTTGATTCAGTTACCCAGTGTGCTTCCCTTTGCTTACTTTATCATAGTCAATGTCGGCCCAACCCAGACTTAAAGCATAAAGTTGTCATTGTGTATATGTTGTCTTAGCCTTGTGACATGAACACTGCTGGACAACAATCGCGTATAATCTTTTTACAGTCAAAACAGCAGCATCTTTTACCAAACAAACAACTAATGCGCTGCAAGGTTTGGAAAAAGCAGACTTGCATTATTAACATCGATCATCTAAAGCTGCTAAAAATCTGAAGTTTAACAAGAGAAAGGCATTACAACTGCCACCTACAAGTGAGAAGCTGGAAAAAACTTTTAGTTTGCCAAATTAGTATCACTTACCAGCCTGGGGAAGGGATTTAGAAACTAAGACTCCAATTAAGAAAGCACACAGAAACAAACTACAATTGGAGAAATCCTGTTGTCAATATTAACTGAACTTGCTCTGACCTGCAGGCAACAGCATCAGCAGCATCCCAGCAGATGCCTTTAATGGAATTCCTAACCTGGAGTGGATCAACCTGAAGAAAAACAAACTTACTTCTGCTGGCATTGACGCTAAAGCCTTCAAAGTAAGTCATAATAAAACTGAAAACGACTGAAGCCCAAGCTTTTTAAAAAAAAAAATCATCTGCCAGAAATATAACAATGGTTCAAGTAATAAAGTTTAAAGGTGGGTGTGCAAAGACATATGGCCATCTTCAGTGTAATATCATCAACTCCACGGAGAAAGAAAGGTGTAACATAATAACAAAATCTGTAAGACTTGGTAAGATTTTTTAGCATTTTTTTTTTATGAGAAGGAAAGTGAATGTCCTACTAAACCTAAAAACATCTGTAAAATATGTAAATACCAAAAAGGTGGAAAGGGAGAAGGAGGTCTGCGTATCTGCTTAGACTACTGCGCCTGAAATTTAGACGAGGAGAAGCAGCAGGAAAAAATAACAAACAGACCAATGGAAAATATCCAAATGTGAAAAAAGTAATCATCTAAACATGTTGCATGTTATTAATAAATGTGACAAATGTGGAAACAACATTAAATGAAAAAAAAATTAACTACAAATTCAGAGAAGGAAAACAAACATGTATTTCTATAATAATAATAATAATGATAACAAGGATAATAACTTGGTGGCAGCCTATTTTTACTTTCCAGTACTTATACCTGCGTGTGTGTGTTTCAGGGTCTGAAGAAGCTAACACGTCTGTATTTGGATGGAAACCTTTTAGACGTTGTGCCATCTGACCTTCCCCCAACCCTGCAGGAGCTGAAGATCAATGAAAACAGACTGAGAGGGATAGATGAAAACAGCTTCCAGGGTACTGCTATCACATCCTTTAATGACATCCAGCTGGTGTTTCTTTGTCCAAGAAGTCAAAGTACAACAGACATTGATTTGGCACTATCTAAATAAAACTGAATGGAATTGATATGAAATCTCCTTATAGTTTGACCTCATCAATTACATGGCCTGTAGGACTTCCAGAATCAACAGGCATCCCATAGCACTTATTTGGGCAGCTATAAATATAAATATGATCTTAATTTACATTAATTTTATTCATCAAATAAGCATAAAGCTGCATGTATGGAATTAGTCAAATCTGATGAAAAACACAAAAGTTTGCCCTAAAATAAAGTTTTATGAGACTTTATTAGAGTTATATTTCTAGCAGAATCTTTGCTGCGGCAGGATTCTTCCATAGATTCCCATTCAATATTCCCATGTCTGTCTCCTATATTGTGTCTGGTTACAAACAACCGTTCATTGTTTTAAAATTCAAAATATAAATTGGTTACTTCATGGATTGCACAGCTCACAGACCAAAAGAAAGTTAGATCCTATGTATGGTTATTCACTTCTAAACACACTATTCATCACAAGTTTATCTTTTTTTTTTTATCTTTAAGGTTTGAGCAGCCTGGTTATTCTGGAGCTGGAAGGAAATCTGCTGAGTGAGGGGAATGTAGATCCTCTGGCCTTCGCTCCCCTAATCCAGCTTTCCTACCTCAGACTGGGGAGAAACCATTTCCGTACTGTACCACAAGGCCTTCCCAAGTCATTGCTGGTATGAAACAATATCTGTGTCCTTGAATCTCTGACTATCTCTCATTCCTCACACTGGGATACATCCTTGGCCATATTTTTTGACTTATTTAAAAGACCCCCGGGCCTCATATTTGAGATGAAATAGGCTTACATAAGTTCCAAACATTGGGATCTATAAAAACAAACTTGGCAGCCAAATTCTTGCAGCTATATTGAAACTCTAACCTATGTGAATGATATTTGGAGATAGAAGAAAACTGGAAATGCAAACTGCAGAGAGGTGAATTATATGTGATCCCTCTCAACTTATACACAATATTGCCAAAAATATTCAATCACCCATCCAATCTTTAATATATTGATACGTTTGTTCATAGAATTTGTGAGGTGATAGACCTTAATGTTCACATGTAATTCTATAATCTGTGCACACTGTTAAACTAGAATATGGAAGCTTTAATCAGCTCATAAGCCTTTTTGAACTGCAGCTGGCAAAGAAAATAAATATACACAGCTTTCAATAAACCAACCCATTACATAGTTGATCAATTTTTCTTTCACATTGTCAGAGTAGCTGAATTTACTTTTTGCTGAAGTAGCAAAATTTTCTTTTTGGGTCTGATGTTTAATTTCTGCTTCTACCTGTGGGAAACCATTCCACCCGAGCAATTATGGCCTTTGGCTAACCACAAACAATGCAGAACACCAGCGGCACAATGCTGCTGTAAACCTACTTCATTTTATGACACTGGAAAGGTTTTACTTACTCTCTCTGCAAATCCAAACCCTCTGATTGTTGTTCATCCAGAACCAGAGTACAGTCTATCATTAACATGTTTCTCTGCTAAATATTCAGGGTTCCAAGTTTTGTGAGAGACTTTGGCTTTTGAATAGTGAAGAGTTAATGATTATAATTAAAGGTTATGCGTGGTGGTCACACTCCTCCCTGCCTTCTCATTTTACTAATTAGGCTGAAAAAACACAAACACAGCTTTGGCATGAATTATGCATTTACAGCCTTAAACAAAGTCAGGAAGAACAACAAACCCATCTGCCAAGATCTCTGAACAAAAACCATCCAGGAAACATATTTACACTAATTGCATGTGAAATTAGGAACTCACGGCAACATTGGATCCCACTTCCTCATAAATAGTTTCTATTATGACGCTCATGTTGCCAAATATTTTGTTTTATGTTTTTCCATCTTTTAGGAACTCTATTTGGAGAACAACCTGATTGAAGAAATCTCAGAGACCGTTTTCAATCAGACCAGCAATCTGAACATAGTTTCTTTAAGACACAACAAACTGGAGGAGACCAGGATTGCTCCACTGGCATGGATCAACCACAGGTCTGACAGAAAGAGAGGCTTTTACCCCCACAGTAGTGTTACTTTAGCTGTAATTTTCATGGTCTCTTACTGTTAGTAATTGTTTTCATACTGTTACCTTCTCTGCAGAAATTTGGAGTCCATTGACCTTTCATATAATAAGCTTTACATGGTTCCTTCATATCTACCAAGATCTCTAGTTCACTTGGTGCTCTTGGGAAACAATATTGAGAGGATACCTGGTAGGTGTGACTGGTTAAAGGATTATCTGGCTAATAAATGTTACCTTCTTAAAGTTAGCGGACTGACACAAAACCTTCCTATTCAATGTTTTATTTTTTAAACAATAATAACTTTAAATGGATTAGGCTGATGATTGATCTAAGTGTTTTAGAAAATTAACTTCTATAATACATAAGTGGTAAGTGCTAGCTTACTTAGGTCAGTTTCTCCAACACTGAGAAAGCAAAGCACAAGCAACATCAGAGGTTTGGGTTTTGTTATGCTCTTTCTGATGTATGGGTACTGGAAGCGGTCAAAATGTATTTATTTTGATCTTTTTATTACCCATCGTTTATTACCCATAAACAAATAAAACAATAAATAAATAAATAAATAAATAAATAAATAAATAACATGATCAAAGTTAACAGACTACTTTAGAATGACTTAATGATTTGCTGTGTAGTTTAAGGTGAGCTGCAGTTAACACTTATTAAGACTTGTACAGGTAGAGTTAAATTATTGTACAAGGTAAATTATTTTCTTTAAATACCTCCACAGGTTACGTTTTTGCCCACATGCAACCTGGTTTAGAGTACCTCTACCTCTCCTACAACAAACTGGATGGAGAAGGGACTGAACCCGAGTCGTTCTTTGGGGCCTACCACTCCCTGGTCGAACTGTGTTTGGACCACAACCAGCTGGTTGTTGTGCCATCTGGCATCAACGAAATGACCAACTTACACTTCCTCAGACTCGACAATAACATGATCAGGTACGAAAGCACTATTCATAAATACACATGCATTAATTCTGAATGTTCTAATATGCAAACTTTTTAAACAGTTACTTCCTTGAAACACATGAGACTGTCTTACTCGTAATTTGTTTATGTTGAGAACGTTTTTTGGCACTGGGCGTACTGTTACAGGCAGAATTGTACTGTTATATGTCTGCGCTAGCTAATTATAAAATGGGAGCATAAATGAGGCTTATAGAAGACGCCTGTTAACAGCTCTCTATATTTGAAACTCTCCAGTCCATCACGGATCAGTTATAAAATAAGAACAATTAATTTTTACATGTTATTTGTTTATGGGTTTTTTCCCCAAATCAAATGCTTTGCACAAACTTCTAAGACAGTACAGAAAAATTATTACTATCGACTTGATTGGTACAATGGCGTAACTAATAATTAAAATTAAGACTGATGGTGGAATAATGATTTGCATGATTTGCTCCGACTTTAATACAGGGAGTGCAGAATTATTAGGCAAGTTGTATTTTTGAGGAATAATGTTATTATTGAACAACAACCATGTTCTCAATGAACCCAAAAAACTCATTAATATCAAAGCTGAATGTTTTTGGAAGTAGTTTTTAGTTTGTTTTTAGTTTTAGCTATTTTAGGGGGATATCTGTGTGTGCAGGTGACTATTACTGTGCATAATTATTAGCCAACTTAACAAAAAACAAATATATACCCATTTCAATTATTTATTTTTACCAGTGACACCAATATAACATCTCCACATTCACAAATATACATTTCTGACATTCAAAAACAAAACAAAAACAAATCAGCGACCAATATAGCCACCTTTCTTTGCAAGGACACTCAAAAGCCTGCCATCCATGGATTCTGTCAGTGTTTTGATCTGTTCACCATCAACATTGCGTGCAGCAGCAACCACAGCCTCCCAGACACTGTTCAGAGAGGTGTACTGTTTTCCCTCCTTGTAAATCTCACATTTGATGATGGACCACAGGTTCTCAATGGGGTCCAGATCAGGTGAACAAGGTGGCCATGTCATTAGTTTTTCTTCTTTTATACCCTTTCTTGCCAGCCACGCTGTGGAGTACTTGGACGCGTGTGATGGAGCATTGTCCTGCATGAAAATCATGTTTTCTTGAAGGATGCAGACTTCTTCCTGTACCACTGCTTGAAGAAGGTGTCTTCCAGGAACTGGCAGTAGGACTGGGAGTTGAGCTTGACTCCATCCTCAACCCGAAAAGGCCCCACAAGCTCATCTTTGATGATACCAGCCCAAACCAGTACTCCACCTCCACCTTGCTGGCGTCTGAGTCGGACTGGAGCTCTCTGCCAATTACCAATCCAGCCACGGGCCCATCCATCTGGCCCATCAAGACTCACTCTCATTTCATCAGTCCATAAAACCTTAGAAAAATCAGTCTTGAGATATTTCTTGGCCCAGTCTTGACGTTTCAGCTTGTGTGTCTTGTTCAGTGGTGGTCGTCTTTCAGCCTTTCTTACCTTGGCCATGTCTCTGAGTATTGCACACCTTGTGCTTTTGGGCACTCCAGTGATGTTGCAGCTCTGAAATATGGCCAAACTGGTGGCAAGTGGCATCTTGGCAGCTGCACGCTTGACTTTTCTCAGTTCATGGGCAGTTATTTTGCGCCTTGGTTTTTTCCACACGCTGCTTGCGACCCTGTTGACTATTTTGAATGAAACGCTTGATTGTTCGATGATCACGCTTCAGAAGCTTTGCAATTTTGAGACTGCTGCATCCCTCTGCAAGATATCTCACTATTTTTGACTTTTCTGAGCCTGTCAAGTCCTTCTTTTGACCCGTTTTGCCAAAGGAAAGGACGTTGCCTAATAATTATGCACACCTGATATAGGGTGTTGATGTCATTAGACCACACCCCTTCTCATTACAGAGATGCACATCACCTAATATGCTTAATTGGTAGTAGGCTTTCGAGCCTATACAGCTTGGAGTAAGACAACATGCATGAAGAGGATGATGTGGACAAAATACTCATTTGCCTAATAATTCTGCACTCCCTGTATGATGACCAGAAATGATTACTGATTTATTTAGTTACAGAAAAAAATAAGATAGTGATTGATGTCTCAAAAAACTAATTTAAGTAAGAAAAGGAGTCAGGAAAAAACATAGGTGATTAAACACAGAACCACAAAGTCATTTAAGACCAACAACAAAGCTCCTATGACAGACATGAGTCTGACCAGATGACTGACTCATTCAACACAGACTGCCAAACAATATTATACTGAAAGTTCACTGGATGGAGAGTTGTCTTGACGACAAGAAACAAAACAAGTTGATTCATAGTTCCACCTAGGAGTCGCACTGAATCACCTCATTATGCACTCACAGGTTTCTTGCGCCGTGCACACAGTCCAGGTCGTGGCAGTGTGTTTTATTTGAAATGACCAATTTAAACACTGCACTTTGGTCTGTCTTTATTGGCAAGAAGGCTAACACTGCAGGTGGGAAATTACAATCAGACTTGAAGGAAATATTGCTAACCATTCTAACATATGTGGTGCAATAAATACACAAAAAAAAAACTAAAAATGAATAAATATGCACAAAAGTTTAAAACCTTGAAAACGGACTAGAAATGTATATGTTAAATTTCTTCTTAGAAAATGCTAAGTGAGTATTTTCTTCTTTTGGAACATGTTTAACTACACAAAGAAAACAAAAGACGATCTGCAGTAAATGCAACATGAAGTGAAAAGTAATTAGTAGTGTTGGTCTTATATACTCATTATATTAACTAAATATTAATGTCTGTGTATTAATTAACTCTGTAACCGTGTATCTTCTGCATATCAGTGAATTGTATATTAAAACGACATGTTTCCCAGAGGGAGCATATATGCAAAAATATACTTGGGCACAGATCAGTACTCCATAATCTGCCAGTTAACACATAATGGAAAAAAGTTTGTTTCAGCTATAGGGAATAAACATGAATCTATATTCTCATGCTATGTCTTCAAGGAGTATTCCTGATGAAGCCATCTGTGACCCAAACCGCAGCGGGGACTCCACCTTGGTGGCTGTAAGATTGGAAAACAACTACATCGACCCACAAAAAATCTCACCAATGGCCTTTTCATGTGTAAGATCTGCATCAAGTGTGGTCTTAAAACCCCAGAAAACCAAGTGAACACACATAAACAAAATAACAAACTGAGAGACAGTGGACTTTAATCTGCCAAAAGAAGTCAAAATCTCCTTTCATCATTTTTTTTCTGTTACTAATATCATACAAATAATATAATACAAATAAACCTAAAAAATTACTAGAAAACGCATTAGTCTGATGTCAAAATCTGACACACATTCAAACATGGTTACTGTCGTATGGTAAGATGCTATTTGAACATTTTCTACAACTTTAGACCAAACACATGGTTTGGTATCTGGTAAGCTGTCCTGCTCTGTCACTTGGCCTTAAACTGGTGTGAAAGTGACAGAACACATCTGTCCACTCTCAGAAAATCTTCTTCTACTTTTGGCTGGTCCCTCTAGAGGGTCGCCGCTGTGGATCACTATGTAAAAGGGAAGGAATTCACAGTAAAATGAAAATCCTAATAAAGAAATGGAAAGAATTCTATGAAGTGCGACTGCAAGCACAGCGCATTATTTTTAACAACCTCAGCACCTTCATGTTTCATTTCTCAGCAGCAATTCTTCCACTGCCTGTTTTCATAAAAACCCTGACATGGAAAGCTCACACGTGACACATCCCCTAAGATGATTGTGTTAAACCAAGTGCTGCTGGAGCCAATTCCTCAAACAGATCGAGATGAGATGTAATGACATGCCTGTTCCTCAACATTTTATCTTTATCTTGCTTACGTGAATGGACAGGGCAGTGACCTCCTCAATTGTAGTTAAGTCTGATTTATGTTTGATGCAAAAATTAAGTGGGAGTCTTGCTATTGCATGTGTTATGATTTACAATTCAGCATCATCAAGATGAATGCATCATATGTGATATTGAGCTTTTGTTATGGTATATCCTGCACAGCAACTGTTTCACTTCACTTTGTGGTTAAAAGAATTCACAATGAATTCACAATTCATTACAAAGTTATGACTGCATCTGTATCTGGGTTAACTTCTATTTCTTCTTATCCTGCTTTATATAGTATGTGTCTTAACATGGGTTTATTTAATCCCAGGTGGGAGCAGAGTATGCTAAAGAACTTATGGAGATTATGGCCAAACATTTCTGACTTTAATGCTGCTGCATGAAAATATCTTATTTTTCTTACTGTAAATTTGTACTTCTGTGTTTTCTTTTAACTGAATCTTCTTCTTTCCCAGACAGAAACACACAAGACTTTTAAATAATTTAAACTCTTTTACTGTGCATCAGCTTTCAAGCTGTGCAAATTGTAATATAATGTATTACCACTGTGTACATGAAAGGCTCGTTCTACCTTAACGTTGCTTTGAAAAGCTCTCACTAGAGGTCCAAAACACTCAACAATTTACTTTAGATTTTTAATTTTTTTTTCCACAAATTTAAGATATATTTGAAGATTATATCCTTTCATTTGCTCTTGGCTGGCCAACATGCTTAAATTATATGAAGTTGGTGAGTCAACTTTATATTTTACAGTTTAGCACAATGTTATGATGCACGGAAAAAATAAACTTTAAGTTACCATTCCTGTCTGAGTGAAGTCTGCCTAAACCTAGTACCCTCACACACCCAAATAAGTTAGATTATATTGCACTGGATCCCCTGATCATTTACACAGCCTGCCTGTCCAGGACATTTAGGAGTATATTCATGTTATCAAATTAACAGCTTGGGCTTCAGGGAAAAAGTGGAGCCATGATGACTTTTACAGAATAAGAAAAAAAATGTAGTTAACCTTCCATTACATGTCTTTTAGCTATATGTAATACATATTTACTGAAAGCTGCAATTAACAGAGCTGAAAAGCCAACCAATTCATAATATTTTCCTCTACAAGCCTGAGGTTTAGGATCATTTACTTCAGTCACAGACATCGAAAGGATGATTGAAACAGAAAAAAACCTAAACTGTGAGGAGCATAAAACCTCAGCTTCTTTAATGGTAAAAAACCTGAAAATATTAGATAATTATATGGGGACTAAAATAAATTTGAATGAATAAAAGCAATAAAACAAAGAATCACAAATGTGGTCAGTTTTCTAGATGCCGGCAGTTGTCATCTGACTGAACCTGGAGCTGGAAAACTTTCCTCCCTTGAACTAAAGCTGAGATGAAAGTTTTTCCTGAGGGAGTTCTCCTCTGCCAACATGAACAGCTGCTCTGTTCATCAGTCTTGCATATCAAACACGTGAGTGAACAATCATATACTCATTAGTCATGTGACCTCATCCATGCTCCTCAGGATGAGGAGATGTAACTGAAAAAGTAAACTGTAAAGTCATTCCCATGTACTCAGACATTTTATCAGGCACAAAAGATCAGTACGGAGGTGGAACTCAATTCATCTGATTTCTGTGATATAAAAATGGAAAAAAATGAAATTAAAAAGAAAATGAAGCAGCGTTTTTGTTTTTTTTGTGAATAACAGTGTATCCCCAACTTTGCAACCTTGTCTTTGTGAGACACATGAAACTGTGACTATGATGCTTTTGTTCACTGGCCAAAACTGAGATACCTACACTCAGCAGCCAATTTGTTAGGCACACCATTCAACTGCTCATTAACGCAAACATGTAATCAGCCAGTCACATGGTACAAATGTATGGAACCAGGCATAAGGACATGGTAACCAAGACCTGCTGGAGTTCAAACTGAGCATCACAATGGTGAATAAAGGTGATGTAAGTGAGTCTGACTGAGGCATGGTTGTTGGTGCCACACAGGCTGATCGGAGTGTTTATGAAACTGCTGATCTGCTGGAATTTTTTCTATACAGCCATCTTTAGGTTTTACAGAGAATGGTCATAAAAAGTGAAAATATCCAGTGTGCATCAATTCTCTGAGTGAAAGTTATGCCAGATTCTTTAATGTTGATCCCAGAATTCAGAGGAGAATAACCATTGAGCTGATAGGAAGGTAACAGTAACACAAATGACTACTTTTTACAACAAGTATACGTAGAACATACTGGTTCGATGGAAAAGACCACACTGTTCGAGATAAATCTGTGTCTTGCATGCAAACTATAGCAGCAAAATGTTGGTAAAGTACAGGATAAATATTCCAACACAGTGCAAAAACAAAAATTACTTAGTTTTAAGGGGTCATAAGCTAAAACTGCTGGTGACCACTAGGGCTGCCACAAACGATTATTTTGATAGTCGACTAGTCACCGATTATTTTTGCGATTAGTCGACTAATCAGACCATGCATCCATTGGACGTAAAACATACAGCTTATTGCACCAGCATGCATCTGCACTATCATTAGCTTACAGCTTTAAGTGTCTAAGATATAACAATAACATTTTTAAGTTATCTAAGTGACTTATATATCATGTTTAAAAAAATGTTTGAAAATATGTGGTGTCTTGATAAACTGAGCAGATATTTGAGGTTTACACAGCTACATTCTCGCCTGAAAATATGTTAAACGTTTATTTTGTGACCCAGAAAGAATAATAAGAGTAAAACTAACTAGCTGCCGCCATTGTTGGAAACGATGGGCCGCGCTATGAATTCTGGGACACAGCTTCTTCTTCTTCGGGGTTTAACGGCAGCTATCATCCTTCTTCATGCAGTGCTGCCATCTTCTGTTTCAGTCCGTTATTACACTCTTAAATCCTACTACTTATTCCTGCGTCTTTTGGGAGCTTACAAAGCTTCAAACGACGCGTCGACTATTAAATTAGTTGTTGACGATTTTGATAGTCGATGTAATCGTAGCAGCCCTAGTGACCACTGACACAGATTTAGAAGTAAAACAATGTGAGAATACCTAAAATATATTGTTAAATCACTAAATTCAGTTAGAATAGCAGTTAAATGTACTTACTGACCAACAGTTGCTTGTGAGCAAAAGTTAGTTTTATGAATAAGAATATATGTCACATTAAAACAAACAAACAAAAAAGTTGAAAAAAGTAGAAAAACAAACAATCAAAACACCAATATACAATATTAGTGTCAGGTGGAACTGTGGTGAGGTGAGATCATGGTGGAGTGTGGGGCTAGTGAACACTGCTCTGTTGTATAGCCTGGCTGGGTAACAGTGCCAGAAACAGGTAACACACTGAGTTGCAGGGTCACAGTTCTTTTAAAAATGTTTCCTGGCTTCAAAACGTTCCTGTGGCACTAAAGCAACAACAGCACTGAGGCAACTCTTTGGCTAGATGCCCTGGAAGTTGCCCCCGTGACTTACGGCATTAAAAGAAATTACCAGATGGAGGAAATTCTCCTTAACACAAAAACACAACAAGTTCCAGCCGTTCCAGCGCCGTCATAGACGTCTGATGGGTTGGAAAGTATGAGATCCTTAGAGAGAAGAGACATCCTGACCGCCTTCCATCAGTCAGGCAGACCATCTCACATCAGGAAATAATCTCTAACATTTAATTTGCAGTTTGAAGACAATAAATCCAACAATTACGCCATAGAATATTTTCACTACCACAAACCAGTTTCCCCTCTTTGGATTATTACAGCTACTGAATTAAATCTTTCTGTGGCAGACCAGTCAGCTGAGAGGTATGAGGTTTTGAAGGGCTCGTGTGCATGAAAACAGAAAACGACAGCATGACGGATACCTGGCTCAGACAAAGAAGCTCAATAATTTGAAGTTTGCCTTTGCTTCTGGGTAGGCAGAAAGACAAAAGGACCACCCACCATCCAGATCAACATGACGCAACAGGATATACCGTGGGGCTAGTGGTCCTTACAGTGCAGACAAATACCTTTAATGTCTTAGTCCTCACACAGGGCACAAAAAAGAGAAAACTCTCATGTAGGGTTACATCATGGTCTAATCAGATCCCTCCAGTGTTTGGGAAAATGGCATCTTTTAAACTGACAATCTGGCTCCCAAGAGGCTATTGTTTCAGCACACAGCCATGAAGCTGTGATTATGGGGAGCTGGAAACTGAGTCTGAGGTTTTAACCAAGAAGGTGGACGTGTTTAAGCTACTGGTATCCAATATGTGAAGTGGACATAGTTCTGTGAGACTTCTTAAATGCATTCAACTAGCCTCAAGCAGATTATTTAACACGCTTTTAAAAAGACAAATTACATAAATATATGTAGCCAGTTATGAAAAATACCACAAAAATGTAAATGTAAATGTAATGTAAAATTAGCTATATATTCGTGAAAGTTTAAAAAGTAAAAGTTAAACTTTGAGACATGTTCTAACCATACATCAGAGAGGCATACATCAACAGGGCATGTTAATTTTCCAGCTTCTGGGAACAAGAGATGTTTTCCCTTTTTTAGCCTGGAGGTAAAATCAGATTTTTGCTGTGTTTCCCACAAGTTGTTCATGAGTTTATTTATTGCTATACCAAGTCAAAAGCTAGTGGTAGGAATAACAAGTGATAAAACTGAGAGCTTACGTTTAGGAATTTCCTTCAAAGAGTTTGTTGCACATGAAAGAAGTCAGAAGGCTCCTTGTTGATGTGATGATTATTTAACCAGATCTGTGATGGTTTGGAAAATTTGATTTCCCCACCAAGACGATTCACTAAAACCAAAACAGACCCGATCCCATTTCGGGTCTTCTGACTGCCAAACCAGGGCATATTTGGATGGTCTGGCTCAGCCATAAGTTGTGCAATTCCAGCTCAGCTCAGCAGAAAATACCAGAAGTAAATGGAAAAAGGAATTGTATAACACTTGAACCCCTGAGGGAACAAGCCTCTGTTAGCTTTTCCATTCTTGGGAGGTACTTCTCATTCCTGCTTCAAATGTAAAGCTGAAAGATTTCCTACTGTGTCTTGTTAAGACAACATCACGCAGAGCACAATATATAGTAAACTTTAATTTGATGTTGCAAAGCATCACCTCCAATTATCTTTTGTCTCTGCTTTCCAAATCCACAAACAGGACATTTATAACACCAAGCTGCCAGTTCTGACTGACTGTAATGGTATGTTGTATCACCTTAAGAGTGTATCACTTCATTGCCAAAGAGTAATACACCTTAACAAGTTGTTTAGAATTGTGGACATCTGCCTGTGGGCTGATATAATGGAAATTGTTCTCAGTTCTTTTTTTCCATAAAGTTTTGGCTCTAGAAAGAAGACAGAAAAGGTCTAGACATATCATAAGGTTTGTTATGTAACTGTTCCTTACACCTTTATTCAGACATGACAGCAGCTTTGCAAAAATGCAAAGCACAACAGTTATGTTTCTACTTATCTCTACAGTTTAAATACAAGTAAATCTGCCAAATAAATGTACTTTTGTGCACAAAAATGAAAACTGAGTGCCAAACATTTCTTTTGTTTGCTTAAAAATAAAATACTTCAGCCACTTTGATAACATGATATATTCTTCCAAAGTTTATAAATGCATTTCCACTTCCTATGGGTAAACTATATTCAGAGACTGTTGCTGTGTTCTTATATCATGTTTACCTCAAATTTTCTGATCGCTAGTCTTCAGTAATATTGATCTAAATGAACTGTCTGCCAGTCCTCCACCATCACCCTAAAATCTCTGAGAGGGCAGGCTCAACTCCACCCTGTTGTTTCAATTAGACAAACGAAACCGCTACAGCAGCTGTACAGTTGTACTATCCTTCATTAACCCAGTGCCAACGTGCCTCAGAGAAGAAACCATTCACACTGATGTAAAACAGTTAATGTGGCTGAGAAGGGAGGGGAGGTGACAGACCTACCAGTATGTTCTATATATAAAGACTTGAGCATACAGGAGTCTAAATCTAACTATTCTGGCATTACTTCAAAGCTCCTGATGAAAAGCACATGACTAAACTCTTAACAATGCCTTTTCAAACTTAGTCCCACAGGCCTACAGATGGTGTGATCACTCAGAGAATCAAGAGCTCTTTACTAAAACCGAACCTCTCACCCTTACCAGTGGAAATTTTCCGTTGGTGGGGGTGTTCAGGGGACCACTTTCCCCCCCCCTTTTTTTTTCCCGGAGAGGAAGGGTGATGCTGTTCTTCGTTCACTGGGAATGTATTGACTGAGGATCCAACTCTCAGCCTTCCAGCTGGACCCTGCTGCTGCTCTGCTCACTGTGTGGGGTTTAAACCAGGACATAAACACACCTGACAGCTGAGGTAGGACACACCCTGGATTAATTTATTGTTTATAAAAACACCAATTCATATTTCTAATGCGGCAAGCTAATGGTACTGTGGTCAGTTAGCAAGACTTCTGTTGTTACCTTTAAAGTTACTAGAGGTGTTTTGGTAGAGCCAAATTACTAGGCTGCAAATTCTAATCTGCCAATTTTAATTTAAACTGCTGATGGCTATGGCAGGGCATCCTGATACTGATAAATACTTACTTGCATGCAATAAGATTGTGCTTAGATCATTTTACAGTGAAGTTAAGTTTATATGTCTCATGTTGAAAGACCATGTCTAGTTTTAGGCTTTATACTGAGAAGAGTAATAAATTTATGCATTGCTTGGGGTCTTTGCTCATTTGAGGAAAAAATACAAAATACGGTCATGGTACCAATAATAAATGCATAAATGCATGGAAAAGGTAGTTTATAGTTTCTAATTAAAATTCCTATGCCAGATGTATAGGAGATGGCTCTAACCATGGTATCAACATTTTTAAAAATCCCTAAATTAAAAAGAAAAGGTTCAGGCATAAATCCGATTATCAATTAAGTGTTGACTGTCAATGTGTCTATTTCTTACTGATTATTTCTGAAATCATCATCAGCATGCCCAGGACTTTTGGTTTTAGCTTCAGTTTTAGATTTGGTGTTTGTAAAGTGCATGTTTAGACTCAGGACAGATGATCAAAGAGAACAAGACATCTGATGTTTAGAAATGGAAAATGCCGAGTATTTTCTGACCTTTTCATGACTAGACATGTAATAATTGAGACCAAGTGATATTAAAGATAATTTCTCAATGTAAGTGGTAATAAGATTATGAGAGTCCTAATGAAAGACATCTGGTTTGAATACTTATGAAATGCCTCTTTAGATGTAAATATTTGCTGCGCCAGTCAGACTGGAGTTAAGTGAAACTTCTAAGGTTTCAATGGTTGTTTGACTCAGTGAAAAGAAAACAACAACAAAGAAGAATTATTATACTTACTGCACAATTGGAAAGCATACATGAAGCATTTGATGTATTTATAGTATTTTATTTTATTTTTTGGCTAAATGTTCACATGTGGAACACAGACAGACTGGGGGCAGAGGAAGGGGGTCGGTGCTGTGCAGTATTTGCTGTCAAAGCAGGATGCTCGACCACCACCACATATTTGTGGGTGGACTGCACGTTCAACTGCACGGCTCAGAATCCATCAAGATTAGCAGAAGCACGGAACCAGACAATGTCAGCCTCTCTCTGCTGGTTATGTGAATATGTAATCGAGGAGGATATATAAATCATGTTGTGAATGACCACAGATGGTGAATAGGTGAGAGCTGGAGAAACATTTATGTTGGCTGCAAGAAGTCCTTTCCAGAGGAGGTTTTGAGAGCTCCATGGAAACACTGGTAGAAAAAAAGGGTAGCACTTATGAAAATTGATCTCTCCAGGAAGTCCACATGCACTTTCAAATGTACTGTTTTAGTAATATTCTTAAATCAAGCTGTAAAAATGAAATTTAACTCATGCACTAAAAACTGCTCATGTCTATGGTGAAATTAGTACTAGTTTTATAAAGCTCCAACACCGCCAACAATCTAGAATGGTGGTTCCTATAAAGCTCTGACTGGATTGTTTTTAAGGAAAAACACAACCCAGGAAAAACTGCAGCACAACAGTCAGAATAATCAGCAATTATACATTACAGTGGTTCCTAACTGTGGCACTAGCTGCATTAGTTTTTTTAAGTAAAAATGTAGTCAAGAAAAGACTGATAGATCACTACATTAAAAAAAAGGTTGGAATAGACAGTTCTCAGCTAACTAAATACTATATCCTGTAAGTGTTCTTTATACTGTGCCAGAACTGTTTTGTTCTGTTGTTTTCTATTCTGGTAATTAATTAATAAAGTTTTCCTGTGATGCTATCAAGTTCAACCTCCACACTGGGGACTACTTAAACATGGCACTTTGAGTTACTTTAAACAAGGATGATAAGAACACTAGTAAGAGGGGTTAACAAATCTAGTAGGCGCCATTTTACTCAGTTATTACACTATACTAGAAATACAAAGTGAGCTGAGAAAAATAACTGGTATGTGAATTTCAGTTTTGTTCAAGCTGAAATAAAAGTTCAGGTACAAAAAAAAAAAAAAAAAAATCACCAGTGGAACAACCATGGATGCAACGATGCAACTGTAATTGTAAATGTATTCATTTTTTCATTCATTTATCCTGTCTTTCCTAGAGTTCTCCTTGGCTGCTGTTTAACCACAACTCTAATAAAACCATGAGGATCTTCCTCTTGCTTTGCCTGCTGGCGCTAGGCAATGCCAAACCCTACCAACCAATCAATGTAATGGACTACCTGAAAAACTATGACACAAAAATCCATGAAATCATGATGTCGGATTCAAATGATGATGACGATGATGATGATGACGATGATGATGATGACGATGATTACGATGACGAGGACTGTCCAGCTCATTGCCATTGCTCACCCAGAGTGGTGCAGTGCTCTGACCAGGGTTAGAACACACTCAGTCTGAAGTAACTCATTATGTTATATTATGTTACTATAAACATGGAGTGTGCTAAAACACATTCAATTCAAAACTCCATGTTAAGTCTGCCATATAAGATGATAGGTAAGGCTAGTGATAATCTTATGTTTATTCCAGTTAAATTCAATGACAAAAAAATGACTATGGTTTAGTCTGGCCTTAAGTTACTTCTCTATTTCTGGCACTCATATACATAAAATAGAGCAGCAATCATGTAGTAGTTGCTGTATTTGTCTATGTGAAAAAGTTTTTTTAAAATAAATATTTATTTTAACATCAGTTTTATAAAAGGATATCAGCAATCTCTCCCTTGCAAGGTTTTAGGATTTATCTACCACTAAAAGCAGTCTCCAAAATCCAAAATTCACTTGAGCATTAATTGCTAAAAAAAAATCTTAATGACATCTTGTAAGACATGCTTGCCTAAACCTTGCTGATTAACAGCAGTTGGGTGGTGCATATATGACTAACATCACCATGACCACAAACTGTAGAGGAATATCTGAGATAGTACTTAGTCATTGCTGATTTGGGTTTACAGGAGGCATTACAGTATATGAATTTAAAAAAGTGAGCATCACTAACAACAATTTGACTGTTAAACTGTTGTCATATAACAAAAAATATGAATGTTAAGACACTGATGAAATTTGGCATCATATATACATTTAATGTGAACTTTCTAAAATGTAGGGGCAATGCAGCCAAACAATTTTCACACACAACTCACCAATGGAACAGGAAAGCCTTCATTTCCAGCATTTCAAAAAACTAAAATTTTCTATTTGGTTTTGTGGTCAAAGTTCTAGAACTAAAGTACATTAAACTCCAAAAGCCCAACTTACAGTAAAGTGGGGCTCTCTTATACTTTGGTACTAGGATTAAGCTATGAAAACACCCAAGGGTCCACTGCCAATCACTCCAATAACTTAATTTTTTTTAACCAAACGTTCATATACTATTGGTACACGCAGCAGCAGCTTGTGATTTTTTTCTGAAATACTATTTGGTATAATTACCCCAGACATATGACCCACTGATATTTTATCAGAGACCTAGGATAATCAGAAAGACAATTTCTTTTTCACATGTGTATCTCGGTTAAAAAAAAAACCCAATTATTTCCATCATTTCTGATCCAACTCTTTCCTTTAAATACGCATTTATGTTTTTTTCTTAACAGGTCTGATATCTGTTCCTGATAAGATTCCAGAAGACACAGTGATGATTGATCTCCAAAACAATGATATCACTGAAATCCAGCAGGATGACTTTAAAGACCTCAACAAGCTTTATGTAAGACATCCTTTAAGAAGTAGTTTACCCTGCGCATGGTGCACTGAACATCAGAACTACTTACTGTTAACATCTAATATATGAAGAAGCATGCCGGCAAGTTAGTTACAAGCAAATGTAGTAACTGAATGGCATCAGTCCACCTTAGAAAACCAAACTACATAAGCAAATAAGTTCCAGTCACATTATGCATCCTCCATATGTTATGTACAAGTACTACAAAAGAATGCACGTTTTAGCAATGCTCATATACTGCACATGGATGGGAATGCATTACATCATTAAAAATAATGCTGGATAACTGGACATACCAATCTTTCTACTAAAGATTAAAAGAGCTGACTCAAACATACTGTATTCACACATCAGCACAGCTCTTCTGCTCTAAGCTGGGCAGAGTAGAACTCTAAACTGACCTCTGTGACTGAGGCCTTTGTTTATTTGCAAATGTCCTGTTGTACAATAACCCAAGAATACAAAGTTAGGTGAAGCTCATAGGTATATTATTAGGTTTGATGGTATGCTGTCTTAGCATTTACATTTACAGTTATTCCCCCAGTAAACCCTCTTGTTTAAAAGTTTCCATGAATTAGGAAAAATCCAAGCCGCAATAGCTCAAAGCGAGGGCAGGACTGCATAGTTTCTTACACTTAATACAATGCAAAAACGTGTATGACTTCTGATTATGCCAAAAGTAATGATCATGGATAGTTTTGTCTATAAGGGGTGAAAATGCAGCATTTTAAATGAAATATTGCACTGGGTTCATAATTAAACACAAAAGTGAAGCATAATTTCAAGAAAGGATGCAGCATAATAATGGTTTGATCTTATCAGCTTGTTTTCATATTTGCTTGGAGCCAAAATTGTACCTGAAACTAAAACTGGATTAATTGTGCAGCCCTAAGAGGCCAAAATGAAACATCAAAGTCACTTAAGTCAGTACGGTACAAAATCTGGTAACCATTAATTGTTAATGGTACACTTAACACTAGGGCTGCACGATTTTGCATAAAATGAGAATCACGATTTTTTGGCTTAGAATTGAGATCACGATTCTCTCACGATTTTCTTTTCCAGTATAAATATTTATTGCACTTATTAACTGCACATCAACTTCGTAACAGTTGAAACTGAACATAAAAACAATAAATAAACATAAAAACAACAAATGTCTCACGTTTTGTGGTTGCCGCAAAATGTTGTACTGCTTGAAATTCCGTCTCCACCGTTGCTCGACACTGCAGTGCAACAATAGAAAAATAGTTGCGGGACAGCACTGTGTAGCGTTTGTCTAGGGTGTTGATCATTTTCCTAGTTTTGCACAGTGTTGATGGGAGCCATATCTTTGGTCAGGTGATAAGTGATAGCCTCCGTAATTTCTTTGTGCCTGCGGGAGTTCGACGTGTATAGAGAAGCGCTGTATAAGGTTCCCGTTATAGATGTTTGGGTGGTTGACCGGGACAGATTTTCTCCTGTCACTTTCTCGTCATCCCTGACGTGTTCTCCGTTGTTTTTTCCCTGCTAATTTTAGCATCACACGGCACAGCTTCTGTATCACGTGGTATAAGGCTCCGCCCTTGTCATTTGTTGAGCAGGAAGAGTGAGCGCTTGTTTTCATGCAGATTACGTCCCGGATCAAAATGCGGTACAATCGTCGTCGTCTTTTTTTTTTTTTTTTTTAATCGTTGTCATTTGGATATGAGATCGCACATAAGTATGAATCGAGATCGCGATTTTCTAACGATTAATCGTGCAGCCCTACTTAACACTACATAAATTCAGACCTAATGACACATTAAATAAAACAATTAGAACCATAAACCATAAATGTAAATATTTCTGCTAATAAATAAATTATGTATGTAATTTGCAGTTTAAACCCTACAATACTCATGGGTCAATATGGGAAAAGTTGACTGTTGTTATAAACATAATATAATGTCCAGCTGATGAGGTCTTTTGAAATAAAACTGGCCACATTTTTTGTTCTCCCTAGACCTTTAAACTGAGACACACCAAAGACAAAAAACAGCACAAATTAGTACTAAGGCAACAAGAACAGACCTGTTTCTGAAATTTAAAATGAATCACATTCAGCCCCAGGATATCAGTGACTGACCATGCTGTCTTGTAACTGTTACAGCTATGAGATAGGGAGAAACAATGCACTGATATCAGTCCAAGAGCAGTCTTCAAGGAAAAAAAGAGCTACTTTTTATAAAACTCTGCTGAGAGAAGCTTTATCTTTGATCTGTAGACAATGTTTTCTCAGCTGAGAATAAAACACATCAAAGCCTAAAACACTGAACAAAACCAGAACTTCATGCTATTATTGTGGTTAGTCACAGTGCTTGAATAGTGCAACTGACCAGCATCTTGATCGTGCTGAATGTTGTTTACTTCATAGTCTGCTCATTGATTCAAAATGTAATAAAGTCTTCATGACGATTCAAGTCTCACTATTGTAGTACACTACAAAAAAAGCACAACATAACTTGAGCAAAACATAAATGTTTTCAATCATAAGCATATGTTGTTCTTTGTTGAAAACCTTTTACCGAGCACAGGTTTAATGTTGGCCAGAAAAGTTCATTCTTTGCCGTTTCAAACTTTCCATTCTTTAACTTTGTGCAGGAAATGAAGCAAAACTGAATTTGAATCTATAAAGCTCTATTAAAATTCCCCTTTTCCCTAAAACAGGGCCTGTTTCTGATCAACAACAAGATCTCTAAGATTCATCCAAAGGCCTTCAAAAACATGGACAATCTCAGACTGCTGTATCTGTCCTACAACCAGCTGATTGAGATCCCTGCAAATTTGCCTCCCAATGTCATTGAACTCCGCTTTCATGAAAACCAGATCAACAGAATTCAGAAGGATGCATTTAAGGGCTTGAGGAAACTTCATGTGTTGGGTAAGACCCACTTTTAGGTTCTTCTGTCTGGTTAACTATAGCTGTTCTCTAAAGGCAGTGGTGTATGGTTTTTCGTTAAGGAAAGGTCTGAAGATTTATTTATTCAGTCAAAAGAGGAATCATCAGGAGGTAATAACATTACTTTAACAGTGAAAGATAATCAAACAGAATGAAGGAATGGCTATAACCTAGATCTGGCATGAATAGTAATTACAGACTTACACAAAGGTCCAAAAAGCTCTTAATCCAACATAATAAAACAAGCTGGTTGCTACTGCCTTTCAACTGCCTTCAACTTCTACTGCCTACTCATACTAATATAGTATTTTATCATCTGCCACCTCTGTCGTTACGGATCGATAAACTAATAGTTAATGCAACAACTGCATCCAAATTCTATATCAATAGTCTCTATATCAATCAATCTAAGGACTAGATGGTTAAAGGAAATCATAGTGGCTCTAGGCTGCAGGTCAGTTGTGTTAGTCCAAAACATTGTACAGGTTAGCATGCAATTGAATTTAGGCAACTAAAAACTCTTTACTTAGAGTACCTCAAAGGTTCCCCTCATGATTAAACAAACAACCTCTTAATGGTCAAAGTATTAGTGGTTTAATCACTATATAACTGTTAGTGTTTGTATGATAAATTTTATCTTCTCATATATCTGCAAGGGTTCTACTGACCATGCTAAGTCTAATTTAATGTGAATATGTCCACATAGATATGGTGGAACTTTAGGCTTGAGCTTTTGGCTCACAAGAATATTTATACATGCACATGACCTCATTATTTGAAACTTTGACCATGTTTAATAGGAGCACCCATCATTGTAACAGTGTGTATTGTAAGACAGAAAACAATGAAAACCCAATAAATCACCTTCAAAAGACCAGTGGAAAACAGACATAACACTTCATTTGGACAAAGAGTTCTGCCATTACAGCAGCGACAGAATGATACGATCAGTAACACAATCACTTCAAGACCTTATGCAGACCAAGCCAAGATTTTGTTATCAATAGATCATTTAGAAGACTATTGTCAAGACTTTGCAAGCTGTCCAGGCTTATTGATTAATTCTATTTATAGAGAATGTAAACAAAGCTGTACAGATCTCCAAGAGCAACAGATGAGAATGTCATTACAATAGATCTGTTTTACTTCACTTGATGCAGGTTCTCTATTGAAATAATGAATCATTAATAATAAAACCAGATGTTTTGTGCTTACTCAAATAGAGCTGGGGGCCAACCCTCTGACCAACAGTGGAATTGAGATAGGAGCTTTTAATGGCCTGTCGACTCTGTATATCGGTATAGCGGAAGCCAAACTAACTTCCATACCAAAAGGTAGGATATCACTCATGTTATGTTTTACTGTTTTAAACAATTCATTTTAAAAGCTTTTACACTCTTCTTTTTCCTCATACACTGACAGTTTTACACACTGGGACCTAGCTACACAGTAAAGTTAGCCGTAAAACCACTAACTTCAATTAATATGATGTAATTTGATAAGTTTTTTGTCAAATCATTACAAAAGATCATAAGAAATAAATCATCTTAATGTGCTACTTAAACTGCTTATAATCAGTGTATGTTGTGTCTTCCAGATTTCCCATCCTCCATTACAGAACTGAGTCTGGACTACAACAAGATCTCTAAGGTGGAAATAGAAGACTTCATCAGATATAAAAACTTGCAGAGGTGAAAACCACCAATCCTTTAACCTAAAAGCTGATTTTTTTTAAAGACATCCTTCACTAACACAGATTTCTCCTTCATGCTTTTGGTTAGATTAACTTAACTTTTCAATCAACAGGAATAACTAATTTGTAAACACTGGTGACTGTTTTCATGTTGAATCAAACTGAGACTTATTAAAACATTACTCAAACATTCAGAAATAAAACTGACACCAGAATTAAAAGGAGAAAAAACACTGTCACAATTTATAGTGTTTTCACTCCACAGCATGATACTAATGATTTCCTAAAGACTGATTCTAGTTCCCACCTGCAATCTTGCACCTCCAGGGCACCATAAGTTAGGAACAACAGACCGATATTAAGCAATTATGCAAGATGTTAAATTTTTTTTAAGCTTCTATATCTTAATAACTTGTTAATTTTACAGGCTAGGACTAGCTTTTAACCAGATCAAGTATGTAGAAAATGGCAGCCTTGCCAACACCCCGAAAATCCGTGAGATCTACCTGGACAACAACCGTATGAGAAAGGTCCCGCCTGGCCTTAGTTCCCTGCGCTACCTACAGGTGAGATATGGACACTGTCACAATGCTGCTACTTTGGTAAATAAAATTAGCAGCACAACTCAAACCTCTGTAAGTCATAACTGTGCAAACTTTATTTGTGGGTGAGCGTCCTTTTACTATAACAACAGATGTTTTAGACCAAATTGACAAAGGCCTAGAGACTCATTGTTGACCCCCTGGCAACAACCGATCAGTGAGCAGTTGTTGGAGGTTGCTAGCTGGCTGTAGGTGAAATTGGTAAAAAAGCTATTGCTATTCTTCATGCACCTTGAAAGTAGCTTAACTTGTACCAGAAACCTCCATTCAGGTTTTCAACTATTTCAATATTATTCAGTGAGTAACTGGTGAGTGTCCAAACAGGTCGGGGTCTTCCATGCAAACTATGGGTGAACAGGAAAATCTTCAGCAACCAAAGCAAAGACAACCTAATGAGACCCAGCAACCACTTTCCAACTGTTTTTTTAAAAAAATCATTTCTCCCTCATACTCTGTGGTTGCCAAAGAATTGCTGACTGATGTCTAGGCCTGTTTGGCATTATTACCTTCAGTGTCTTTTTTACGCAAGCCTATTCTTGCATGTGGATGTGAGAGCAGACTATATTTTATATGTCCCTGAGTATGCAGGTTCTCCTCTAATCTGAGCAGTTTCATTATTTCATATGAGTGAACTTGAGGGTCACTGCACTACAAGAAAAAAAAAAACTTGCAGGTGGAATGCACTTTTTCAAAACCCTTTTCTGACAAAATAATTCCTTACTTAAACTTAAAGGTGCAATGTATATAATCCTCTAAAATAATTGCCCAAATTAGTGCCTAGAGGAGTTTTAAGATGTCTGCTGATTTGTGAGACTTGTTTGTTGAAGTACTTGTTGAAGTATGACATGTGACATGTACTTTGGATGTGTTCTCATGGTGTACTCCAAAGGTTTTGTACTTCAAAAGTTTGGCAAAAAAACTAAACATCTGTGGTGTCTGCAGCCGTCTGTGTGCATGTCCACAAGCGAGTATAATCCTGGTGTAACTTTTTTCCACTTATATACACTCACAGCTGCTAATGTGTAAGTGGAACAAACATGAGAGCTTCCACCACTACTCCAATATAAGAGTAGCTTGAGCAGAAGTCTCACAGTCATGATATGGTTCTTGTAGAATGACTCAGTCACAATGTAAATAAAAAAGGAAAAATATGTTTGCAGGAATATATTTCAGCCTTCCAAGCAAGACAAGACTCCTTTAACTTAGCAACTTGGAGTCATTAAGTAATACCTAACAGACCATTCCTCCTATTGGGTTGTGTTTATGAGGTTCCAGTGTAGCAATAAAGCAGTAATAACGCATAACTTTTACTCATGCATAGTTTGCTGTTAAAAAAAAAAAAAAAAAAAAAAAAAGCAGAAGAATAACTAACACAAAATCCTGTCCATCTGTTCAGGTAATTTTCCTCCATGGCAACAAAATCAGCAGTGTGGGAATCAACGACTTCTGCCCCATCAGGGACGACAGCAAGAAGAACCTGTACACTGGCATCAGTCTCTTTGCCAACCCTGTTAAATACTGGGCCATACAGCCGGGAACCTTTCGCTGCGTGACCGGACGGAGGGGTGTACAGCTTGGAAACTTCAGAAAGTAGTGTGGAGGGAAATGATAAAATAAGGACATAGCTGGAAATAATTCTGATAGGCTAAAAACAGATTAAACTCTCCTATTAAAGGGTTAACCGTTAAAAAACAAACAAACTAGAAAGATGTATATTTGAACCTGTAGCACACAGAGAATGAAAGTACCATTTACACCCTGATGAAGATGAAAATGATATCATAAGTTATAACACTAGGAAATGTTTTTAGCAGCTACAAACATCATGAAATAGAAGGATGTCACAGAACGAACAGCATTACAATCAAATCTTAAAACAAGCGCCCTGCTCACCTTTGTAAGGTGCATGATAGGATGTTTAGCTTTTGCCTTATAGCTTTTATTCTGTACACTTTCTTAGGAATAAAGCGCCTCCCTCTGGTCACTTTTTGAGCAAAATCACCCAATGATACAAGTGGTATTACATGCTGTACATGTATTGTTTAAAGAAAGGAGATTCTTTTTTTCTTATTATTTTCTTTCTAGTTTTAAAACCGTAAGCATTGTTTAATGAGATGTAGAGTAGAAAAGTGTTTAAGTCTTTGTAATACTTACAAAAACTTTATTTGTATTATGAAGAAGCCTTTTTTTTTTCAAATTAGATGTTGTAATTATCGTAGAAGAGTCACTAGAGGCCACTAACAGGAGCTGAACAGCTACACCTATACTGAAATATCTTTTTCTTCCAGCAGAAGTCTGTACGGTCAGTGGTGTTGGCATTATGAAGTGCACTTTGCACACAGTGATGAAGTGTCACTTTGAAGCCCCATGTCTGTGGATATTTTACATTATCTCAATGCATGTTTGTTATGTTTTTATTTAGAAGCTGACAGCCTAATGTCAGACTGGATTATACATTGGTCTTGAGGCAAATACGTCCTCTGCAGGACTGGGGATATACTGATTACCTGTAACTAATGTATAAATTTACCCCTGTTTAAGAGAACTATAGCATCCATGTGAACTACAGTTAATTTTAAAATAATAAGATAGGAGGATTCATAATCTGGATATCTGAGAACATCTCATGGTCAACCATGTCCCTGTTTCTTCCAATGGTCTCTGATCTGAAATGGTGCTATATTTATTGAGGATGTCGCTAAATAAAACTGGAACATCTCCACATGTAAGTCTTGACTTTTTATTTAAAAAAAACAAAATAGGTGAATTTATCATTTCTATTTGGGTATCTTAGAATTTTATTAATTCATTTTCAAATGAAAATAAGCTGTATACACATATTCAAAAATGAAACCAAGGAAACCAAGGAAAGTTAAAGTCTATTTTTTATAAAACTTAAATAAAAAATAATAATAGTTTGGTTATATTTGCATAATATAAAATACATACAATTTTATTTATAACATCAAGAAAATTATGTGTGAACTGCAGCCTTCAGACATTTTTGACTAAACATTATGAATGTCATTTAGTCTACAAAATATCAGAAAATAGCAAATGTTGAACATTTAAAGGGATTTTCGCCCAAGCTTTATAAAACTATTCAGTTAAAATTTTTAAGACGGAAAAGAAAGAAAAAAATCCTTAAAATTTTAGCAAATTGACAAATGTTGAGTCTCTGTACACTAGAGACATGGCACTCAAAAAATGCCAAAATCCTTGAAATGTATCAGAGAATTCCACAACAGCAAGTGTGGTAGAAGTAACTACCCACTTCCAAGGGAAAACTCTTCAAAGATTTACTTTGGGGTAAACCTTTTTTTTTTTTTTTTTTTTTTTTTTTTTTTTTTTAGATAATGCTTCACAATAAATGCTCGTCGAATAATTGCACAGTGCCCTCTCAAGATGGCTGCCAACTGATGAGACAAAGAACAAGAAGTAACGGTTCACACAAGGCACAACTCCAGATTCCTTATTTGTTGCGCCTGGTGACATTTCGAGGACACCTGCTCTTCATCAGATTGTTTGTTTTTGTTTTCTGTCAAGTCATGAAACTTGTCTTTGTTTTTCAGCGAATTCTCAGATTCAGATTCAGAAGACTTTATTTATCCCCGAGGGGCAATTGAGAACTGATTCTAAGCAAAACATCTTGGTAATCCCTTCTAACCTACACGCTGTAAAGTTTAGGTTGATGATTGTTTCATTAATTATAAAATATTGTCAAGTTAGTCCAAAACCGATTAGTTCGGACCAAGAAAATGCATTATCCAACCTAATGCTGATACTTGGACCAGTTTATCTAACATGAGGCTGATAAAGAGCAGCAACATTTATTCTCCAGAAGATGTCACTGCACAATAAAAAGTTAGAGGCATTTCTCTCCATGTCAGCGGAGGTCTGGAAACGAATCCAGAACCAGATTTTAATTTGACAAACGTTTTCTTTGTTCTTTATGTTCTCTGCCATTACAGCCAAGTCTACCACTACTTTTAAAAAAAAAGTATGTCTCCAAAGGGCCAGACTCGGGAAAAAGTGAAAGCCTGACAGCTCTTGTAAATCTTCTAATCATTCCTTTTATGCAACATTTAACTTACAAAAGCACTTTTCCATTGTACATTTAAAACTGCTTGCTACAGCATTTTATAAGCACTGTACAACACAGTAACTATTCATGCCAAAGACTAAATGTTTAGACCTAATGTTTAGCTGTATCATCACTGAGATGGAAATTGTAGACATCCTGTGCATCATTGCCACAAAATTGAAGGAAGGACAAGACATCTGTTAAAATGGAGCCTCTTAAGGGTGTGGCAAGCCTGATCCAGGACTATAGGACAATGTATACTCTTGTATTGGGTTGCATCAGATACAAAAGGTAAGGTCTTTTAATATTTTGTCCACTCCGTGAACATGGAAGAGGAAGAGCAACATATCAGTAAAGGTTTCATAAGGTCACCACCATAACCTTAATAAATAAAATCAAAGTGGCTTTATCAACTCGTACATCATCACCAAGAAAAATAAATGATTTATGGCAATAATCCAATTTGTTTAGATCTTCCTGACAATGTACTTAAAGTGGCAGACATAACAGTACATCCTAAAACTATACTATGCACTAGGGCTGCATGATTAATTGTTAGAAAATCGCGATCTCGATTCATACTTATGTGCGATCTCATTTCCAAATGACAACGATTTAAAAAAAAAAAAAAAGACGACAACAATTGTACCGCATTTTGATCCGGGACGTAATCTGCATGAAAACAAGCGCTCACTCTTCCTGCTCAACAAATGACAAGGGCGGAGCCTTATACCACGTGATACAGAAGCTGTGCCGTGTGATGCTAAAATTGGCAGGGAAAAAACAACGGAGAACACGTCAGGGATGACGAGAAAGTGACAGGAGAAAATCTGTCCTGGTCAACCACCCAAACATCAATAACGGGAACTTTATACAGCGCTTCCCCATACCCACACTACCTGCTCTATACACGCAGTGTCGAGCAACGGTGGAGACGGAATTTCAAGCACTACAACATTTTGCGGCAACAACAAAATGTGAGACATTTGTTGTTTTTATGTTTATTTATTGTTTTTATGTTTATTTATTGTTTTTATGTTCAGTCTCAACTGTTACGAAGTTGATGTGCAGTTAATAAGTCCAATAAATATTTATATTGGAAAAGAAAATTGTGAGAGAATCGTGATCTCAATTCTAAGCCAAAAAATCGTGATTCTCATTTTATGCAAAATCGTGCAGCCCTACTATGCACCTAAAAAGTGTCTAAATTACACCATAGAGTGCTACACTGCTTAAACCTGCAACAACTGAGGCCACTTGGGGGCAGCACAACAAGCTGTAAACAATCATGAAGTACAGCATATTCAAAGTGGTGTAGTCAGTATTTGATAGCTTTAGCTAACTTAAGAAATATAATCATGTATTAAGAAATAAATAAGTATCTTTGTATAGTATTTTACCTTTTTTTGGATAGTATTATTGTTGTTATTGTTTCTGCTCTATCCACTCTCCAGCTGTGATAAGTGAATTTTCCAACCGTGGGACTAAAAAAAACAAAAGAAAAATCGTCACCAGCAAGCGTCAAAGTTCACAGTGGTGCTGGGCTGTGTTTTTAATAAACCCACTATACACAGTAGGTGGGTGGTATATTTGTTGTTGTTTATTTCTCTGAGTAATGTATGCCTTTAACAAGCTTGTAACTTTATATTTCTGTATTTATGTTTATTATTGTTCTTGGTGGTTATAGCAGCTTGCCTCAAACCACGAGTTTGTTTTGTTCCTGATTTACGTTTCGCTGTATTCTTTTTTCCCTCTATGGACACTTTTGTTGTTAGCAACCAAATTCTGGATTTTTAGTCTTGTTTAACAGTGGATCATTTACAAAGATGAAGATATAGGCTTTAATAGTGCCCCCTCTATTGGGTTTTCATGGAAGTTTTTTCAAAATATTGTTTTGATTGCAGACATAAAAGGTTCTGCATTCCAGGTCTGCTAACAAAAACTATTTGACAAGTTAAACACAGCCATGTGGACCCCCCCCCCCCAAAAAAAACAAAACAAAACAAAGAAACCCCAAACACTTTCAAGCTCTTACATAAAAACATAATAAGAAAGAGATTGGACGATAGTAGGTTCTAAAATTATTTAAATTTAACCTCGGATGAATAACATGACATTTCAAATAATGTTAATTACTTATTTAACAAAAATAAAACCAACATGCAGAAGGAACATGTGAAAAACTATACACCCCATGACTCAACAGCTTGTAGAACCACCTTTAGTAGCAATAATAATAGCGCATTGGACAGACACATGACTCAGTGACTAGAAGGTGCCCAGGTCCTGCAGAACTCCAGATTCCCTATTTACTGTATATATAGATGCAATAAATAAGCAACATGACTGAATATGGCAGTGATAAATGAGATCAAACCAGAGTGAAAAGCATGACAGGCTGTATCTTTTCTTTTCTCTCTCAGCTTCTCTGGGAGTTTAAGGAGCAACAGTTCCTGCAAACTCCCAGATATCCAACACCTGCCGAGTGAACTCGTCACCTCCATCTTTACCTGAAACTATTATCTATAGTTTAAAGAAAATTAGCCTAAACTGAAGTACAGTAGGGATATGGATGGTTTGCTTCTGGTCTGTTTTGTTTTTTTAAATAAAGACTCCATGAGCTGTGGGTGGGGTAGAGGGGAACTGCCTCTCTCTCTCTTTCGCTCTCTGTCTCCAGGAAACATATGGAACAGATCTGCCATTTGGCTAGGCCTCGTTCTGCCACGTCTCACAGTCATACACACACAGACACACACACAAACACACAATCACAGTCCTAACATCAGGGCTTTTACCTCTCTTCACCCTCTACTTTTAGTCCTCTAACTATACTCCATCTTCAGCTTTATTATTTTCATGTCCTTTTGTGTCTTCCATTTTCTCCTCCAGTTATGACTTTAATCTACCAAATTTCTTTATTTGCTGAAGGTAGTTAAAAGGGGGGAAAAAATAGATGAATGACATGATGCTCCAAATGTCTAAAAAGAGGTCAAGTTGTTGGGTCCCAGTTGCAGTGTAGTTAAGGTCACTTGAAATGGAGCATATTTTTCCTTCTATTTGTACAGTTAAAAATTAGTGCAACATAATTTGACACAAATTACTGTATGTTTGGATTATGCTCAGTTCTAAAGTGATTTATTGGCAAATAATTTTAACACTGTAGGTTAAAACAGCATATTAATCATATTGGTAGAGTGGCTCTTATGACTTTTCAAAAAACACAACAAACCTTTAGGTTAATTTTTCAAACTCAGCTTAAAATGAAAGCAGCACAGAAACAGAGAAGAACAATGCCTTCAACACCAAACACTTGTAGTAATGTTTAAGAACAGAAAAAGGCCCAGCATCTTCCATCTTCCAAGTTAAATGCTAATTTTCTGTTTTCTGTAGGGTTTTTTTGTCATTCTTGTGCAAAATTTCTAAAAGACACATTTCTAAAAGGTTGTTGTGTGTACGTCTTGATGCATGCTCAATCATCCAGGTAATTAAATCTCCAAAAGTTGATTCTGTTCATCTGGACGTAGCGTTTTGTGGGAGAAACGTTTCATCACTCATCCAAGTGACTTCTTCAGTCTCAGCTGACTGCAGGTTTCCCCAATCTTATAAATTATTAAATCATTATGCAAATGTACTGTTCACATAAGCGCACATCCTGAGTGCGCTCAATGTAGGTGCGTAGCACACGCACTGGACAAAGAGAATGCATCCTCCTCTGCTCCTCAGATGCAAAAGGAGGGGAGTAAAAGCTCCACAACTGAACTCCATTGAGCTATAAGATGCAGGAATGATCTTGGGAAAATAGGCAGCATTTGGACGCAATACGACCTTGTGGCCATCAGGAGAGAACTGTGTGCAGGAGGGATGCACAGACAGCGCATGAAGGTCACCCACTCGCTTTGCTGAAGCCAAAGCGAGAAGTAATGCAGTCTTATATGAAAGAAATGTCATATCCACAGACTCATTGGGTTCAAACAGGGGGCTATAAACAGCCTCCAGCACCAAAGACAAGTCCCAAGCAGGGACACTGGACTTAAGCTTGGGTCTAAGCTGGCGAACCCCTTTTAGAAAACGTATGGCAAGGGGATGTGCACCTGGTGTCACCCCGTCAAAGCCAATATGACAAGCAGATATAGCTACTAAATAAACCTTAATTGTCAAAAATGAAAGGCCCTTATCCAGCAGCTCCTGCAGGAATGTCAAAACATCCACAATAGAGCACTGAAATGGGAGAGTGTGGCGGTCCTGGCACCATTGCTCGAAGGCTCGCCATTTGTAAGCACACAAGCCTCTAGTAGATGAGGCCCTAGCTTGTCGCTATCACACTAGGTGGCAAACCCTTAGCAATCAAGTTTAACCTCTCAGCAGGTAAGCATGAAGGCGCCACAGATCCGGGTGCGGATGAACCACTTCTCCTCCTGCCTAAGAGAGGAGGTCCCTGCAGAGAGGAAGCTGCCAAGGACTCGCTGCTAGCAGGCTGATTATCTCTGCATACCATGACCTTGTGGGCCACCAAGGGGCCACTAGAATCAGAGAGAAAGGGAATGCCGACGCACTCTCTCTAGAACTGGAGATATCATTTCCACTGGGGGAAATGCATACAGGAGCACGTCTGGCCATTGGTGCGCTAGCGCGTCCAAGCCCACAATGGTCTCCATAATCGACCATTGTGGTCGATTATGGAGAAGAACAGGGGGCAGTGAGTATTTTCCCTGGAAGCAAAAAGATCTGTTTGCCTCTTGCCAAATAGTTCCCGAATCTGAGCCACTATTAAAGGGTGTAACCTCCATTCTCTCACCAGAGGACCCCCCCCTGGAGAGAAGGTCCGGCCCCACACTGCACCATAACAGCAAAGAGCAAGACAGCTTCAACAGGGGAAGAGAGCGTGCTCCTCCCTGCCTGTTTATGTAAGACACCACTGTTGAATTGTCCGTCCTGACTAAGACATGCTGGCCCTCCAGGACTGGACGGAAATGTTTTAGAGCTAAGAACACTGCTAACAGCTTTAAGTGGTTGATGTGCAGCTCGCGCTTGGTTTCTGACCAGATCCCTCTCACTGATGCACTCTCGCACAGCGCTCCCCGCCCTCTTAGGGAAGCATCTGAGAGCCCTGATGCAGCAGCCCAAGCTCCCTCCAGGGACAGAGAGCTAGCATGCAAGACGCGGTTACCGGCAGCCTCCTGATCTGATGCACACAGGCGGTGAGAGAGAGTCCAGCGTTGAAACGCTCTCATTTTTAACAGTCCAAGTGGCATTACGGCGATCATAGATGCCATCCTGCCCAAGAAACGTAATATTGTCTGGAAAGCAGTCTGCGTCCCAGCTGAAACTGAGCGAGGCAACGATGAAACGTGGCCACTCTGTGCTCCGACAAACGTGCGCAGCTGGAAAGCGAGCATATTTCCAAAAACCCGCAAATCACGACGGCTTCTGAGTAGGCAGAGGAGAGGGTCAGTCCACTTGCAGCTTCTCAGCAGCACAGCGAAACAGGGAGAAAAGAGAGGTGTCATCGTGGCCGACCGGCGCAGCAGCCGCGGCATCTTGGACCGACAATGAGCTCTCCTGCTCATCCTCCGACAAACCATGGATGTCCAGGCCGATGTCCAGCACGTCATCGTCTTCCTGGGGAGCGCTGGCGGGCTTTAACCCAGGCTGAAGCCCGTCAGCACTCCTGCATGGTTCCGGCTCGTCATCGGCTAACCCGTCAACATATTCCATGTGGTCAGCCCAGCTAATTGCGGGGACATCGACCGGATAATCCTTGTCTTCGGACTCGGACGAAGCTGGGGCACCAGACTCGGAAAGGAGAGGGTCATGCCGTGCGACAGCCGAGCGTCCCAGCACTTTTTCCACAAACGTCACCCATCTTTCCAGGGTCAAGCGCCGGAGCTGGCGACAAAACGCACAGGCTTCGGGCTCCGTCAACACTCTCCTAGCGTGGACAATCCCCAGGCAGACAGGGCAGGCATCGTGCTGGTCGCTGTTGTGCAAAGAGAAACCGCATCCCTGAGAACAGGGGCGAACAGAAGATTTCTGCTTTGCTCGCTTCGGTTTGGAGTCCATTCCAAAACGCAAAGCAAAACGCTGCACAGGAAAACTTGAAATTATCGCTCCACGCGCAGCCTACGCACCAACTGCGCGGTGGAGGCTAACACCAACGGGGGCAGTTAAGCTAAGTTCAAGTCGGCAGACACTGGAGCTAACTAGCAGCAGCTAGCTAGCCCAACTCAGCAGAGGTGTTCTCAGCGAGGTGAAGAGCGTAAGAACTGAGGGATGACTGTGATGACAGCGGCTATATGTGCAGGCGGGGCCGTGCGCGTGTCATCACACGTCATCTGCCTTAAAGGCGTGAATAAAGGTTTCTTCAGCCAGGACATGCGAGGGCATGATATCCCATACTTATGTCTTGTACCGAGTTAATCGACTGAAAGGGAACACTGAGTTTCATTGTTTGTTTTTTTAAAAAAAAAAAAACATTTTAAGTTTGTTGTTTTTCATTTATAGGGTGCTTTCTGAAATTGTGTTGTGACTAATACATTTTTTCTGAGACATTGTCTTTCCTGAAATTTCCTGTGTTTATTCTTTTTGAGCTCTGTGCTCTTGGTTTTGTTATGTTTTAATAATGACTAAAGTGTATTTAGAAGATTGTATCCATAAAAACTGCGCATAAAGTAATTCTCATACTTATCATTAATCGTCCCTTCTACAGATTCTGCTAATTACTTTCAATCACCTGCCTCTGCCTGAATTGATGATGTAATACTCTCACAAGGATTATCAAACCACCTCATGTTTTTGATATTATCTTTTAATCTTCCATTCCAGTTTTAGTAGTTCCTCCTCACAAGACTTTGTAAGTTAAAAGTTGCTGAACACACATTTCCCTCTACCTTTTATTTTTCTGAAAAGATTGTAAATCTTATAAATCTCCTTCTCAGAAACATATGCACTGCCTGGGGGAATAAATCTGCTTTCTCTGTCTACAGTTCAAATATTTTAAATCCAAGAACAACAAATTTAAATCACACGTCTACACCTCTATCGTTCCCTCCTCTTCAGCTTCCACTGTACATCAAACAGCATCATGGGACACCAATAAATACAGTTCTGATCAAAAGTTTAAGACCACTTGAAAAATGGCAAAAAAAACCCTCATATTTTGCATGGTTGGATGTTAACGAGGCTCCAAGTACAGCTTTAACATGCAACAATAAGAAATGTGAGTGAGACAAAAAATGTTTGAGCGTGAAATTTATTGAAAACAACGCTTAAACTGAAACAGGCTGTTTTACAGCTGCTGAAGTTTAGGACCACATGCCTTTAAAACAACAAATCTGTGCAAAAGTGTGGATTCATTGTCATTTTCTATCAGGTAGTCACACTGTCATGATATTCAGATAACAAAGGCAAAAAACCTTTCCCTTTCTGAATGTGGTCGGGTTGTTGAACTGCATAAACACTATCTCTTGCAGCGCACCACTGCTGCTGAGGTGGGACGCAGTAAGACAGTCATTTGGAATTTCTTAAACAATCCTGAGGATTATGGACCAAAAAAGTCAAGTGGAAGACCCCAAAAAATTTCACCAGCATTGAGCCAGAGGAGCCAATTGGCTGTCCGTCAAGATACTGGACGATCCCCGATCCAAATTGAGACCGTTACTGGTGCCGACTGCAGCTCCATAACCATCAGACGGCATCTGAGATTGAAGGGCTTTAAAAACAAAACAAAAAAACATCTTCAAAGGTCTCGTCGCCTTGAACGTCACAGAACTGACCGTTTGGACTTTGCAAGAGAGCACCAAACATGGGACATTAAAAGGTGGAAGAAAGTTTTATTCTCTGCTGAGAAATTTTTTTTTACCTTGGTTGTCCTAATGGTTTCCAACGTTACTGGCATGACAAGCAGATCCCACCTGAGATGTTTTCTACACGCCACAGTGGAGGGTGCGCCATAATGTTCTGGGGTGTTTTTTCCTTCAGTGGAACAATGGAGCTTCAGGAGGTGCAGGGGCATCAAATGCCTACTGGCTATGTCCAGATGTTGCAGAGAGCATCCCTCAATCCTGAGGGCCCTTGTCTGTGTGGTAATGACTGGGTTTTCCAACAGGACAATGCTACAGTGAACAATGCCCGCAGGACAATGGACTTCTTCCAGGAGAATAACATCACTCTTTTGGACCATCCTGTGTGTTCCCCTGATCCCCCCCATTTTTAAGTGGTCTTAAATTTTTGATCAGGACTGTACTATAGTTTTGTCACAACCTCAACATTTGATGCACTGACCTAACAGGAACTGCCACAACAAGTATCAGCAGGTACCTCTTATCGCTTTTATCTAAAATATCATTGTAAAACCTTCACAGAATAAAGTGAATGGTCATGATAATGCAAGCAGCTGGTTAGAGCCCATCAACAGAGGCAGAGAAGGGGCAGAGGGAGTTCAGGTTCCCAGAAAATACACTGAAGAAATGCAGAGTCATTGAATAGGACATGGCCTGATTGGATGGAAGATCCAAAAACCCTCATCAATCCCCTAACAGCTAACTGAAATCTCAATCTTCCTTATAATTCTCATTAACTCACCAGCACAAAGTATGCCAGTGCTTCATTTTCAAAATCTGCATCCACAATCTGCTCAATGACCTATACTTTTTTGATTTTTCTTTTTAAAGCTCAACCTTCTTGCTAACAGCCACAGATAAATGTAGATCCTTTCAAAGAAAGCTAATAAGAAAAAAACAATTAGCTACATCAATGGACACCAACAATGTAAAAGTTCACTTTTACAAAACCCATGACCCATTTATTATCTCACTCTTATTGCCTGTTCTTATTGTCCTTATCTTCAACATTATGCTCCTCTGTTGTATGTTAATTTCCCCTTGGGGATAAATAAAGTCTTTCTGATTCTGATCTGACATATTGCTAATAATGTCTAAATACCAAAAAGCCATAGATGGAAAAAATTTTGCAAGTAAAGTCTTGCATGTAACCTGATCCAGTGGGTCTGGGATTTTTTTTCCGGTTCTAAATCAATTTGTCTCAGCAGGAGTTTCAACATATTTCCAATTGCCTGGTCTTTGTTCTTGACCTGTTACACCTTTTAAACTATAAGCTAGGGCTGCTCGATTATGGCAAAAATGATAATCACGATTATTTTCACTGAAATTGAGATCACGATTATTTGACGATATTTATTTAACCCTTTAAGACCTACTATAGAACCAAGTCCACCAGAGCTTATATTATTTTTTTTTTATATGCTGTGGAGCCATTTGTGGGAGCATTTCAAGTTGCTATACATCAATACAACTGTTATAGCCCATATTTTAATAATATGTATGCATTAAGTCCATAGTAATTACATAAATTGCAAAAAAGTGCAATAAACTACAAAAAAAATTGAAAATCGCTTTTGTTTTGTTTACATATATTTCTACTTGGAGAAATTTAAGAGGTTTATCCCTCAAAACTTTAAATATAATAAAGTTGCAAAAAATAGTTTCCCACCACAGGAAATTTATTTTGAGTGTCTTCATAGTTTTATTTTGGAGATACAGCAATTTTTATATACTGCAGGAAAAACAAAAAACAATCCTATGATGCAAATTTGCAAAGAAAACAGCATGTGCATCATTTCACTGTGGGAAGTGTTACGAACAGGTGATAGGAACGGCAAAGCGTGTTTCTGGAATATTATGTTTTTGTTCCTGCAAGCGCTTTTTATGCAATTTTTGCAAAGCTATATGTGGAACGAAACCGTGACCGAGGACAAGCTGATGGCATAAGATGTAAGTACAACTCCTCCGGTTTCATATGCAAAACAAATTATTGCGCTAGCTTACACGGTTCAGATTCTACAGGGATTTAAAAATAGTTACGCAAAACGGAGCGTGCTGCTCTGACCGGCTTTAAAGGGTTAACAATGACTTTTAAAAAATAATATAAAATAGTGTGCAACACCACTGAAGTTTGTTTTTTTTAAACTCTCTTTTCAACCAACGGCAGTCACTCTCCAAGTAACTTTTGCTTAGCTTTCCGAGCTTCCCTCGGGTCCTCTTAATCAGCGGTCTCCAACCTTTTTTGCGCCACGGACTGGTTTATGCCCGACAATATTTTCACGGACCGGCCTTTAAGGTGTCGCGGATAAATGAGGGAGGGGCTAATAATCGGCTCAGTCATTTTTAATGATCGTTGAAAGCCCAGATCGTAATCGTGATTAAAATTCGATTAATTGAGCAGCCCTACTATAAGCACAAGGTTATTACTGTTAATAAAATAAAAACCCAGGGTGCATAAAGAGAAATTATCCCCTACCTTCATTAATAAAGTTTCTTAAGTTCTGCAGATAATAATGAACGTTTTCATTAACAGGGCTTTTGTAATGTCCAGGCTGTACCCCAACTCAAGCCCTATCATTGATGAATAGTTGGCTGATTGGATACATTAAAAAAAATGGGTCCCAAAGAATCATTGGAAGTAATTTTGACCATAAATCAAATTCTGGCTCATCCCACCAGAACAATGAACAAATGCCAAGCTAATTCACATTATCAAAAACTAAAAAGTACACTTACCTACATCTTCACTACAATGACAACTAGAGTGATATGACAGCCATCACACAGCTGAAACTTATGTGAACTCAAACATGACAGGCTTTTTGGTCGGAATTACAGGGAATTCAGTATCGTTATCGTCTCAGAATTAAACAGATATAGATTTCTATTCATGACTTGTTGAGTGGTCCTCCCCTTTAGACCTCAGCCACACAGGTCTAAAGACTGGTCAGCAACCACCTGGGAACTTTCAGCTACTAGGGAAAAATGCGTAGTCCCTGACTGGTTGGTGAGTAGTTTCTGGAGGTTGCGGACTGTGAAATTGGTTGGATAAAAAGTGCTGCACCAAAAATCTCTATGTGATTGCTGTAGCTGCTAGCAGATTGCTGTGGTTACCCATAATTTGCATGAAAGATGCTGACTTGTGTCCAAAGACTCAGCATTTACTAATTTACCAGGGAAACCTGAAAAAGTGTAACGAAAATTAGATACAGAAAACATTCACCTTCAAAGTAAGTCTTTTAGCACTACAACCAACAGCAATCACTCGCCAACCATTTTTCCTAGCGACCATTAGTTGCTAGGGGGTCTAGGCCTCTGTGAATCAGGCATTAGCAAATTCCACAGCAACTAACAGGAACCACTTGCCAAACATTTGGGCAATACTAACCTTTTCCCCTAGCTCTTGGTGGTTGCCAGATAATTGCCAACCAGTCTTTAGGCCTCCGTCTCTGGGGCCATAGGTAATGAAAAGGGGATGACAAATAAATGACAAAGGTAGCTCTTTATCAAAATAAAGACAATGATTTAGCCAACCTGTCTGGAAAAAAAAAAACAATGTGAAAAATAACGCTGATGTATTTTGCTTTTCATGGTACCTCTTGTTTGTAACTGTATTTTTTCCAAAGTCTAGGCATCCAAATATGACCATGACTGACAATAATTCAATATATTAAAGAAGCTCATTCAGTGAGAGCTGTGCCCAAAGAGCACATCCTCTGATTTTTAGTGTATGGCAAACCTTTCCAACAAACCCAAACAAATAATGAGGCAAAGTCTCCACAAACTGCTGCAGACACTTTCAGTGATGAATCAAACGCTTCATGATCCCAAAATCACTGCAAAGAACTCTCAAAGGTTGGAGAAAATTGGATATTTAGGCTGTCATACCTCACTCAACACATATTTACTGTCCAAAAACATGCAGACATTCACACAAAACAGAAACATACACCAGCAACTCATTCAGAGCAGGGCCAAGGCAAAAGAGGCCAGTGAAATTAAAATATTTAGAGGCGAAGACTGAAAGGCCTGTTTGTTCATGTGAGAGAATCCCAGCAGTGATGCTCTCTGCAGGGAAAAGACTGACATGAAAAATGAGCAACAAGGACGACGAGCCAGTTGCTGTCTGGCTCTGGAGTGGAAAAATCTGGCCTATGATGAATGTGTGCGACAGAGTGCGTGTGTGAGATCAAGGGAAAAAAATTAGGCTGTGTGTAAATCTAACAGAGCATCACAGCAGTCAAAGTATAAAAGTAAAACCACTTAAACCTGATTTACAAAGTAATGAAAAACCATTATGTTCTGGATTTGTTTTTGGCTTACAAACATTTTAAAACATTTAATATTATTACGGTTATTTGATTCAGAGATTCAACGCAGTACGTGCAGAAACTTCAGCCGATTTTTTTGCTCAAGTAAGAGTATAAACACTTTGTTTTTATTTATATAGCAAATTTGATTACAACAGGAACGTTGACCAAAGCTGTACAGAAAAACAAAAGTAACTAGTACCAAATAATTTATAACATTAGTACCAGTACTTTAACATGAATCTCACCAATTCGTTAACTTTCCATCCAAACTACAGTTCAGTTAAGTTGCCTGGTTCTACAGATATTTTAAAAACTAATGAGTATTTAATCTAAAAGGATTAATAATTAATAGTAGTAATAGTCTACTAGCAAGTATGACTGTGAGCATTACAGGTACTTAAAAGCTTTCCTTTGCAAGTCAAGCAAGAAAAACAGGCAAGCAGCTGAAGCTAACTAACTTTGGTCCTAGCATTTTAGCCCAAAAACCCAATTACGACATGCAAAAGTCAATTGTGGACCACGTATGGAAGAAGGTTTGGAAATATGTACTGTATTATAGCAATAAAAGCCACAAAGTCTAAGTTTTTCTCCAAATTGGATAAGGGACTGATCTGAATGGGTGTTACAGGCCGAGCTACAATTACCTTGGGCCAAAGATGACGTGGCTTGTCCACAAACTAAACTAAGTATATTGGAGACCAGGAATAAAACTTTGTAAGATAAACTCCTACAGTTAGAGTCAAGCCCGGGTGCTTCCTGAGTGAGGTGTTCCAGATGTATCCTACCAGGGGGAGGCCTCAGTGGAGACCCAGGACAAGCTGGAGAGATTACATCTCTTAGCCTGGGAACGCCTCAGTGTTCCCCTGGATGAGCTACAGGAGCTTTCCCCATGACCTATGGCTGCTCGATTATGGCAAAAATGATAATCACGATTATTTTCACTGAAATTGAGATCTCGATTATTTGACGATATTTATTTAACCCTTTAAGACCTACTATAGAACCAAGTTCGCCAGAGCTTATATTATTTTTTTACATGTTGTAGTGCCATTTGTGGGAGCATTTCAAGTTGCTATACAACTGTTATAGCCCATATTTTAATAATATGTATGTATTAAGTCCATAGTAACTACATTAATTGCAAAAAAAGTGCAATAAACTACAAAAAAATTGAAAATCGTTTTTGGTTTTTTTTACATATATTTCTACTTGGAGAAATTTAAGAGGTTTATCCCTCAAAACTTTAAATACAAAAAAGTTGCAAAAAATAGTTTACAACAACAGGAAATTTATTTTGAGTGTCTTCATAGTTTTATTTTGGAGATACAGCAATTTTTATATACTGCAGGAAAAACAAAAAAACAATCCTATGATGCAAATTTGCAAAGAAAACAGCAGGTGCATCAAAATAAACTATTTCCAGCAGTGCAATTCGAGTTCTAAGCATCCCAGAAACTATTCAGAAAAGTCAAACATGACTTATAAAAACACCACTATAGGCTTTTAAGGCCTACAAGTAAAAAACTACATTTTCCGCGAAATGACGTCACTTCCGGTTTCGGCCAGGAAATGGCGGACATGCGATAGTTCGCGCTGACATCTGTTTCACTGTAGGAAGTGTTACGAACAGCTGATCGGATCGGCAAAGCGTGTTTCTGGAATATTATGTTTTTGTTCCTGCAAGCGCTTTTTATGCAATTTTTGCAAAGCTTTATGTGGAAGGAAACCGTGACCGAGGACAAGCTGATGGCATAAGAAGCAAGTACCACTCCTCTTGTTTCATATGCAAAACAAATTATTGCGCTAGCTTACACGGTTCAGGTTCTACAGGGATTTAAAAATAGTTACACAAAACGGAGCGTGCTGCTCTGACTGGCTTTAAAGGGTTAACAATAACAATGTATTGAATAATGATTTTAAAAAAATAATATAAAATAGTGTGCAACACCACTGAAGTTTTTTTTTACCTCTCTTTTCAACCAACGGCAGTCACTCTCCTCTCCAAATAACTTCTGCTTAGCTTTCCGAGCTTCCCTCGGGCCCTCTTAAATAGCGGTCTCCAACCTTTTTTGCGCCACGGACCGGTTTATGCCCGACAATATTTTCACGGACCGGCCTTTAAGGTGTCGCGGATAAATGAGGGAGGGGCTAATAATCGGCTCAGTCATTTTTAATGATCGTTGAAAGCCCAGATCGTAATCGTGATTAAAATTCGATTAATTGAGCAGCCCTACCATGACCCAACCTCAGATAAGCAGCAGAAAATCAGAATCAGAATACTTTATTAATCCCGAAGGAAATTAGGGGATGAATAGATGGATGGATGGATGGATGGATGGGTGGATGGGTGCATAAATCCCAAAGAGCACTAATGGTTTGGTTAGTTGATGAGCGATTTACAACAGTTGCTTTGTGTTCTAAACATAGGCATAGTCAGCACATTTCAATATCAGCTGGAAACACATGCTTTTCTTGGCATTAATATCAGCGAAATTAGAAATACACATGCAATGTTAAAATTAAACACCAAACCCCAGTTTGTGCAGGCGCAACGCATTTGTAAATCCGATCGTTAGAGACAAGATTACAATTGAACAACCACAGGGTTGTAAACCCGCTAACAGGAGTAGTCTTTTAGACCCCAGCTCTTTATTAGAAAATGAAGAGTAACGGTGTTTCATCTCCACATTGTTGTGGAGATAAAAGAAGGATACTATGACCCAAAAATAAAGTTAATAATGAAGTTCCTCAACCAAAAGTAAAAAATAAAGGCATACTGTGCTATCTGAAGAAGAAAGATATTTTATACTGAAGCTAGGAGTGAGATTTCAACCAGAATGGGTGGAGAAACTCATATTGGGTTCACCTGCACATGAATCAAATCTTTATGGTTCAGGCCATACAAACATACAAACAGCGTTTTCTGCTCGAGCTGGTGTACAGGACTTAACTGAAAAACTCAAGTTAGAAAATGGTGAAAGCTAAATAGAAAATGGTATGGTAAAAGAACGTCTGATTTGCATAGTGTGGGTAAATCAGTTTAATAAAGCAGCTAGGCACTGAAGGAGCAATAAAAACACTTAGGAGTTTACTTCTCCTTTTTTCAGCTGTGATATGCAAAAATACAGAAACGCAGTGGTAAGCACTTAAGGTGCTGGGTTTGAATCCACCATCTGGCTGAGGCCTTTCTATGTGGAGTTTGCAAGTTTGCACCATGTTTGTGTGGGTTCTCTAATAGTACTCCAGCATTCTCCCACAGTCCAAAGTCATATAGATAGTGGGGTTAGGTTAATTGACAAATGAGAATTTTGCACAGAGGTGGACATCTTTCTATTTTTATTAGCTAAATGTATGTGAAGATTATGTTACCAGAGGTGTGAGAGGCTACAAATACATTTTATACATCAGTTATTTCACAGAATGTGATACAGCATAATTTGCATAAATGTTTCATGTTGCCTAGCTTGCAAAAGCTTACTATACAGCACACATCTATTTCCTTTGGTTATTCTGAGGTGTTTTGTGCTCATGAAGAGGACATGAATACTGACCAGGTCTCTCTTATGACCTGCTATTCATGACAGTAAAGAATGATACAGTATCAATTCAAAAGAGTTTTCTCCACTAACTCAGATTTGATGCATGTGAAAAAACTTAAAAGACTAGCATGCACACCAATTCAGTATCTTAAACTGAAGTGCATGAAGTAACATCTCTAGGGGAAAAAATGCTAGTTTTTAGTTTATTTGTAATTAAGTTATACACAAAACTGCTTTAACAATTGTGATAAGGGTAAGCAGTGGCATAGCAAAGGCACAAGGATCGACAAGAGAGCAGAAATGAGAGAAACAGATAGAAAAATATAGAAGCAGGCAGTAATAGCCAGAATCACAGACACTGTTATTTTAGCCAGTAGCAATCTTAAAGCCAGAGCTTTTTGAAGACTAGTCCAATAAAAAGAGATTTTATCCAGATGGAGTCTACTGTTGAGGAGACAGTCATGTTCTCCTCATCACAATTAGCACAGAAGGAAGCACTCAAGACCACAATGCCCTATTAAACAGACATAATTACATTAACATGGGAACTTCCCAGAATTCCCCTGCCTCCAAAAACACATGAAAAATGCATTGACTTTAACCACAAGCAATATATGAGCAGATTAACTGTAACTGTAGGGATAAAGAAGAGTAGGCTACTGTATTGCTGGACATGTGTCTATGATTCATCAAAGGAAATAATCACAGAAGACAACTTACCATTTCTACAGGCCAAATACAGTCATGCACATCAAACTACTTTAAAGCCTTAAAGCCACAGCAAAATTAAAATACTGTAAACAAACAAGAATCTCCAGTAACTAAAGTAATATACTAAAAGCAATAAGTCTAGTGTGGTCTGGTCAGTCAAAACATAATTTTGTCCATATTAGCAATGCACTGAGTGTAAAATTTTGAGCAGCTGAAAATGACAATTTGGTCAACAGCTAATATTCATTTGTGCTTTTTTCTTCTGTTACGCTATTTTTTTTTCCTTTTTTTTTTTCACAATTTTTGTTATGCTGTTATGGAAACAAATCTTCGTGTTTTAAAATCTTTTAGCTTTGTATCATGCAATTTTCAAATGAGGAAGCTAAGACTGATATAGGCATGGTTCACATAAAGTTTGTTTATATAATTTTAAAATAAAAAAAATTGTGGTTAAATTGTTTCCATAAACTGCAAATACTAGATCATTTATTTTAATTAGGAATTATAAATCAGAATTTATTGGGAGGTAGTAAGGCTAGCTTTGTTTATATTATTGTTTTACTAAAACAATGGAATCACTTTCAGCATCTGACCACATGCCTCCTGAGCAGCTGTGTTCACACCGAACGCGATGGACGCGAATAGAGCGTCAGGTTTACATGTAAAGTCAGTGGAAAAGCGCGATGACACGCGATTGCGGGTCCCGCGAAAATTCGGAAGCAGATTTGCGTCAGTGTAGCGCGTCTGGCACGTTTGACTCGCGAATAAAACCACGCGCGTGAGTTTTTGTGTTGCATTTTGTGCATAAGCGCGTTTCGCGTCTACCGCTCGAGTTGGAAAAATCTGAACTCCAGCGTCAAATCGCGCCGCGACAACCAATCAGGAGCCTGGTGACGTGGCTGTGACCTAGGTCAAAGGGGCAGATCCAGCCAAAGCCCTTCATACTTCAATGGAGGGAAGGCTAATCAATGCTGTAGCAAACAACCCGGAGCTGTACGACACCAGCTGCTTTCTGTACCGAGACAGGAATAAAAAGGACCGAGCTTGGAGGAAGATATGTGAAGAGATCGGGCAACCTGGTAAGTTCATTCATTTCTCTTTTGAAAGTTTTCACTGACCCGGGGAAGCCGCACAAAAGCTAGCAAGCCACCGCTATTTTCCCACTGACGTACAAATACCGTTCTGCTTTTATGCATGTTGTCATTTAGGAATATATTTTATTGTTTATTAATAAACAGCACACAGTGGTCCCGCTCATCCGTCACTGCTTTGCTTTTTCGCTGATTTTTTATTGCACAGTACAGCATTGCATTCTGCAGCCTGATTGACAAATCTGCTCCGTGTCGTGTCTCCTGCGCTTGCCAAATTTATCACGTTTGGTTTTGATAACCATCACGTCCAATAGAAAAAACAGCACAAAAACACCCATAACTATCACCCTCATTCGGAAATAGACACCTGGAAAAAGGCGCACGAAAGTGGCAGGCAGATGAAGACAAAACGCGGCATAATAATACTTTTACGTTTTGCAATCTACAAAGGTTTGCACTTTGAGAATCAATTGTGAGAACTGTGACCAATGTTCATGTGTGTGGGGAAAAAGTGTATAAAGTGCGTGGCGAGGGGCTAGTTATTCTGAGAACCCCTGCTGCAATAAATGAGGGACCACTGTCTACTCTATGATTATTATATTCAACCTGTTAACATTTAATACTGTATTGATAGAACCAACTGATTCTGCAGCAGAGCATCCCCTGTTGCTTCTCCTGGCTCCCCAGTCCCTGAGCTCCTGCTGCTGCACCACAGGTATGTAATTGTAGCATCAGATGTACAGCAAGCACTGATAGCTTTTTACTCGGTGGGATTCCCTTGTGATCACCTTTACTAAATGTCTACAACCAATCTGATTATATCCTGTTTGTTTTTTTTCAATGTTGAAATTAAAATCTAGTAGCAGCCTTCTCATTTCTTTGTGTTTTGTGCTGTTTTACAGGCCCACAGAGGAGGACAGCTCCGAGGCAGATGAGGGACGGGTCCCAGGACGTTCCATCGGCGGTGGAGCTGGCCATCCTGGAGTCCCTGAAGAGGCCACACCAGTCTCCCATGGAGCATTTCCTCCTCAGTCTTGTTCCTGCTCTGGAGAGCAGCTGGGTCCTTTTTATTCCTGTCTCTCTGTAAATACTTATATTTTATATATTTATGTTTAATGTATTTCTGTGTGAGAATTTTAATATTATTTCAAATAAATTTTTATAATGACTAATGTCTCAGTTCTACTACACAGCAAATGTTGGCACACGACTTGACACATGTAGAATTTATTTCATATTATACTAATGACAAAATATACTAATACAGTGGGATGCAAAAGTTTGGGCAACATTGTTAATAGCCATCATTTTCCTGTATAAATCGTTGTTACAATAAAAAATGTCAGCTAAATATATCATATAGGAGACACACACAGTGATATTTGAGAAGTGAAAAGAAGTTCACTGGATTTACAGAAAGTGTGCAATAATTGTTTAAACAAAATCAAGCAGGTGCATAAATTTGGGCACCACAAAAAAAGAAATGGAATAAATATTTAGTGTATATCAATGTGTGTGTCTCCTATATGATATATGGGGTTCCTTTGGGCGTGCTTCCCATCCAGAGCTCCACAGCACAGAGGGAAGTTCCAGCGCTCCTGGAATCCCTCTGTGATGGACCGCCAGTCTTCAGTTGAAGGCACAGCCATGAAATCATCCACTAGACAGTCCCAGATGGCCGTCGCTACCTGGGGGATGATCTGGCTCACCGTGGACACACCAACTCGAAAACTGAACGCGATGGTCCTGAAGGAGTCCCCAGTGGCAAGGAACCTGGACAAAATTGTTTAAAATGAGTATTATGTGTACTGCAGTTACAAAATACATTATTCAAATTACAAAATTACAAATTACAAAACATAAATCTTACATAAAACATTTTGTAATTATAAGGATAATTACATGATATATATTAGATATAATCTAAAACAGTCTGCGGTGATTATATACAAATATTCAACTATCCCAGAATTAAACCAGGTCTAAATAAAAAGGAGTGAGTATCACTACAAAGGTTAACTCAGTGGTCCTAATGCTACAGTTTCATATCAGCAAACACCGAGCGCATACATTGATATGACAACACAGCCATGCTATCATTGCAAACACTGATAACAGCATAAATCGAATTAAATCGGGACTTGATGAGACCTTCTGAGTATCACTAGAAATATTATAAACAGTCGTCTCCATACCACAGTTTGCTATCAGTAAACACCGAGAGCATTCACTGTTAGCATAGCACATCCATGTTAGCAGTGTATAAATGGATGGTTTAGCATATATTAGCACAGGTATCAATAAAGGACTACCGTATTAAATACTTTTACTAACCTCAGGCAGATGGACAGGCGCTCTGCAGGTGGGATTGAGCGCCTGTAATTGGTGTCTAGGCGGGCGATTCTGGGACCGACCCGGGAAAGCAGGTCCTCAAACTGGCTGAGTAAAAGACGGTGATATCGCTGGAATCGGCCGTCATCCAGGCTCAGCTCCTGGAGCAAATGGTGAAACTCACCAAACTGCTCACGCCTCTGGAGGACCTGATGGACCCAGGTACGGCGAGGACGTCTTTTACGCCGCTGCTCTGCTCTCCACAGTACATAGAGAAGGGAGACTCTCTCTTCAAGCGCTAGCTCGACAGCTGCCATCTTGCGAAGATACCGTCTGGCACAACTTCCTCCCACATTTCCGGTTCACTTTGACGCGCGATGGATTTTTCTTGGACACGCGTTGAGGCGCAAATGTGCACGCGTCAAATTAGGGGCATTTGGGGCGTTTTTGTTCGCGTCCATCGTGTTTGGTGTGAACACACCGTAAGATGAGACATTTCAAATAAGTCCAACTGGGAGTCTTGGGGGGAGGTTGTGTCTCTTGGCCAACTTGGGATGACTCAGATGTCCTGGTTTCTCACTTCCAGCTCCAAGAACCAGTTCCAAGAACTCGGTTTCATTAGGACAACCATATTTTAATCAGTATTTTAGGTGGGTGAAAATTATGATCATACTTGGTCAGCAAATGAAGACTAACTGCAGGGTGAATATGTTTCTAAAGCATTTTGGCCTGCAAGAACATTAGCACATTTTCAACAGCTGATGGATGCTACCTTAAAAAACAAAAAACAAAAAACACAAACACGTCAATGATGAGCTTCTTCTGATGTGCCTCTCAGCACAATTCAGGCCACACGTGTTTGTAACTAAGTCATATCTTACTGATAAAGATGGTTCTAAGCCTGAGGACAAATGAGGTGATTTACGTCTGAATAGCTAAACACCAAGGGGCCACCAGCGTAACCAACAATTTCATCGTGAAGTACATGCATTATGTCTTTAAACAAATTAAAAGAGAGCACAGATCACTTTTGAGTTATTGCTAAACTTTCCATTAGTTTCTGTCTGGGAGAAGGAAAATTCAAGGAATGCTGGGATAACAAACCCATTAGTCATCAGAGAACAGGGAACATCTATCCAATACCACTGCACACTGGAACCCACTGAGTCAGTAATACTCTCCATATGCCTCATACTGGTTTAATCCAAACCATTATGTCCCAGCTGACAGTTTAATTAGAGTTGCCTGTTGTCCAGTACCAATAGAATTCTATCATGAAGACAATATCACTGCTGACACAAAACAGTATGAAGAAAAGAAGATTTTTATCAGAAAAAACAAATGAACCTAACTTGCCAAAATGTCTCCATAGAGACAGTAAGACATTGCCACCTGTGGAGTAAAATGGCAAGAAGGGACAGTGGGACACAGGACAAAGCTGAAGGAGAACTGCCGGGACTGTTGAAGTGGGAGAGGACGAAAGAGTGAGAGGACAACAGACGACAGAGAGGAGTGGTGAGAACACAGAGGAATGCTGTTATTTAATGTGGGAAATCAAAATTTGGGTTAGCAAACCTGGGGAAAAGAAAACTGACTGCTTAGAGTTGGAAAATTGAGAAGGAGTCTGGATATATGCAAATATAAAAAACATATACATCATATACAAAATCACACACACAAGAAGAACATGCATTAACCATACTAACACTCCAAACACAAAATAACTCATGAAGATTAGACATTTTAAGCGTGAGTCTGTTTATCATCTTGTCCAAGTCACCTCGTGTGATGCAAAGACCAGTGGAAACTCATAGCACAGTTATCTTTCATCAGTGTTAAAATAGTGTCAAGTTAGCAGACACTTGTTATCAAATGCTTGTGGAGGTTGGATGGAGGGACTTTGGCACTGGAGAGCGTGGCTGAGACTCCCATCACCCTTTGGAACACAAACTTGGAGTAATTAGGACCCTACACCACCGGGCAGAACATGTTCCCTCTAAGCCTGAAGGAAAAAAGAAGGAACACACACATGTAAAGGAAGCACTCAAAACGTGCGGCTATCCTAAATGGGCATTCTTAAAGTCAGCAAAGAGGCAGAGAAAAGAAGACCAGACACCAGCGAGGGAGGATAAGAAGGACAGACGCAACAACATTGTCATCCCCTATGTAGCCGGTGTATCAGAGAAACTCAGGAGAGTTTTCTCCAAGCATGACATCCCAGTGTATTTCAGACCCAGCAACACGCTCAGACAGAAACTGGTTCACCCGAAAGACAAAACGCCAAGACACAAACTTAACAATGTGGTGTATGCTGTACAGTGCAGCAAGGAATGCTCAAACCTCTACATTGGAGAGACCAAACAGCCACTTCACAAGCGCATGGCCCAACATAGAAGAGCCACCTCCACAGGACAAGACTCAGCAGTCCATCTGCATCTTAAGGATAAAGGACACTCTTTCGAGGATGCCAATGTTCACATTTTGGACAGAGAGGACAGATGGTTTGAAAGAGGAGTGAAAGAAGCCATCTATGTCCACTGTGAGCGACCATCTTTGAACAGAGGCGGGGGTTTACGACACCAACTCTCTGCCATCTATAATCCAGTTTTGAGATCCCTTCCCAGACGCCTTAACGCCCACTCACATCCTGGGCCATCTGACCTCAGGAATTCGCATGATAAGGTGGGGCCAGGTTTCACAATGAACACACCCGAAACTCTGGCTGATTTGGACCCACGCCCAGTTTCACACCTTGGCTCAGGCGACTAGAGGATCATCAGGGGGTCCTTTTGTCCCTCTGTGGGGGGTTACACCCACTAGGTTTATATCTGGGACTCTCCACCATTTGACCTTAGAACTGAAGAAGCTTCTCGGATGAGAGGTGAAACGTCTTCAAGCAACTTAAAGAAGTCCAGACGCTTTTCTTTGCAAGCTCCTTTGACCCCAGGATATGTTACAACTAACCCAGACTATGGGGTTAATTGTAACATTTCACTCTTCGTGTTTGAGACCATACCATGCAATGGGTAATTGTGCTGCAGAGAAAATAGCTGCACTATTTAATAGCAGAGACATGTAAATACTTGCCATTACATTTTGAATCCACTACCTTAAAAGAGCTTCAATTTACAGACAGAAATGTCAAAAATGTTACAACTATCCCCGGTCTCCCCTACTTCATACATGTTTTGCTCATTACAGACTTTGTGGATTTTAACTATACTATCTCCCCATGCTGTTAATGCAAATTCTGCATGCAGTTAAGCAACTTCTTCATATATGTCCATTCCATGTTTTGGAGAGGCAAAGTGTGAAATGGACACAGTGGACATGCGTGTCTATTACACATTTTGTCATGATACTGGGTTGCTATAAGGCCATTTCCAGACAATTTGAAATCCATCATTCTACAGTGTGAAAGGCTACTCACAAGTGGAAAACATTCAACACAGTTGCCATTCTTATCAGGAGAGGATTGTATAAGTATAGGATATTTGGAAGAGTTGCCAGGAAAATATTTTTTCCTCTGAAAAGGAAAAGGGCTTAGGTTTATATCTGAACAAACCACTCGCAGAATGGTGTATTTGAACAGGACCAGGTGGGAAATGTTTGGCCATAATGCACAGTGTCCTTTTTAGCAAGAATGAAAGACAGAATATCAGCACATTACATCCACAGGACCTGGGAAGCTTGCAGTCATTAAGTTAGCCACAAATTTCTCTGCATACCAAAGTATTCTCAAACCACTGATAAGGCCATCTGTCCAAGAGCTGAACCTTGGTCCAAATTGAGTTCTGATCCAAAGCACACCAGCAACTCTACAACTGAACTGCTTAAGAAAGAAAAGAGTAAAGGTGTTTCAAAGTCTAGACCTCAACCCAATTGACATGATGTGTCAGGACCTTAAAAGAGCTCTGTTGAAACAGCTCTGCAAAGAAGAGTAGGCAGAATTCCTCCACAGTGACGTGAGAGACTAATAAATTTATACAGAACATGATTGCTTCAAGTTATTATTGCTAAAGGTTGTTCAACATGCATCAGACACTGCTTCTGTATTTTAGCATAGATTTTGTATTTCAATTTTTTTCTTATATTTTTTTTATTATCAATATTTAGTATAAAACTCATTTTCTTAAATCTACTTATTTTAAATTTATTTAATTTCAAAGACTTAGCTTAACGCTTACAAACGGTATATTACATATTTTAATAACACAGGTTATGGTTTAGTATTTTCATCAAAATTTTCCATCCCCTCAATGCCAAATACCTTGTACCATATACCTTGGAAATAAGTAGTAGTGGCATGAAGGATATCTGACATTTACATGAAAAGTAGGATGCTTAGTAAATTAAACAGCAAGCAGTTTGATACTGTTATTGTGGCACCCCTGTGAGGGAATGACCACATTAATATTATTTTGTGTAAAACACTCATGTAACGGGACATTTTTCATTGCTATATGTATTTATTTTCAGTTTCTTTAAGAGGATAGAAAATCCATGTAACAGGGATTCATTTTATGTTAGAAAGCAGTGAGGGCGGAACTTTGGTGCTTGCTCCGGGGTTTCGGGGTGCAGTAAGTGGAGCCCATCTTCCGCTGCTTCCTCAGACACGTTCTGGAGGAAAGCAGAGACGCATCGTGTCTTCCTTACTCTGCTCTTCACCTGCTTTTACAGGTAACATATTTGTCATCGTGGTCTTCATCCTTGGGACCCGTAACAAATCTTGGGGGCTCGTCCGGGATCGGCACCACCTTGCGGTCGGGGCTGATCCATAAATGACATCTGGGACCAGGACGCGAGCTGATGCTGGCTGAGCGAGCTGAGAGTTGGAGCCGAGACTGATCCATCGTCGTGCTGAGTGGCCCATTGAGAGGGACAGATAGTGAGGATGTAGATTCACCTGTTACACAGACACTTACACAAACTCTGCAACCAGCTCACCCCTCAAGTGGCATGGGTGATAGTCCTACACAGCCTGTTCCGGTGACCACGATAGCTAACATGGTTAACCGGCCGCCAGTTGCAGGTACAACTAGTCTGACTGGCCTAGCCAGCTCTATCTCTGATATCACTAACACTGAGCTGCAGGAGATGCTAAATAGCTATGAGGCGCTTGGTAAAAAACTGAGACAAAGTGTAATGGTCCCCACTGAACAGTCACCTCGACAGCCAACAGGTTTGCTAGTTCAAGCTAACCTAACACAGACCGACCCATTTCAACCCAACCCACCCGGGCAGCCAAGGGCCCAGCCCACTCGTGAGGGGATGATCTCTCTGAGAGACCTCTCTTATCTCCAGAGAAGAGAATTTAGAGTACAAGGGGGTCAAGTTGGTGACCATTCATCCGACATTAGCTACAACAACATTTGCAAACAGATGGATGAGGGGATTAGAGAAGGCTTCCCTGACACAGAGATAGTTCGTGGAGTGCTCAGGATAATAAAGCCTGGAACTTTTAAAGATATGCTAATCAATAAAGATGATTTGACTGTACTTGAACTGAAGGGGTTCCTCCAGGCCCACCTGAGAGAGAAAAATAGTACAGAACTCTTTCAGGAATTAATGTGTGCCAGACAAGACGAGAGTGAGACACTACAGCAGTTTCTGTACCGGGTGATAGGGTTGAAGCAGTGGGTCCTCTTCACATCCAAAATGTCTGATGCAGGCATAAAGTACAGTCCAGCTACTGTTCAGGATGTTTTCTTGCACTCGGTCTACCAGGGGCTTGGGTATAAGCACAGTGACATTAGGCGAGAGTTAAAACCTCTGTTGTCAAGCGGAGAGGTGAGTGATGAAACAATCTTGCGCCACATAATGAGAATCACTAGTGAGGAAAGTGAGAGGCAAAAGAGAATAGGCTCGGCCCGTCGACAGAACACAACTAACGCACATAGTGCTCAGTCTGAGCTCAACACCATCCAGGAACGTAGTAAGCAAGACCGACCAGTTAACACAACCAAGACTGACCCGATTAAAGAACTCACAGCTAAAGTTAATGAGCTCGCTGGGCTGGTGGAGGCAATGAGACAACAGACTCTAGCACGAGCCTCAGACCTAGCGAACCCATACTCACAAAACAGGTCAAGAAACAGAAAAGACAAAACCTTTGGGTGTTGTTGAAATCTCCCAATTCTTTGAATCTTTGGGCTGAAGGAAGGACAATTCTCGGTGTATTTATGCTCAATCAACAATCATTTATTTCCATACAATTCAACACTTAAGAGCATAAGGACCATCATGATGGGGAGACATGCCTGAAGAGGGTCACAGCAAGTCTCAAAATGGTGACGGGTTGCTCAGCTTTTTAAAGTCTCTAGTGGCCCCCACCTAGTCGTAAAAGACCAAACATTAACATTCTTTCTCTCTTACGGCGCCTAAGTTATGACCTCGGCAGTTGTTTCTCTGCTTTCTGTAAGGTGGGGGTGTGGAATGTGGTCTGTCTATCTCCCCTGTCTTAGACAGAGAGTCTCCTGCTTACAACCTTCTCTTCATGATTCAACAATTAAGCATGTAATACATTCACAGCAGATCAAGGATACAGAGTGATGCACACTTATCTAATAAACTAATATGTGAATATGTTCTGTTAACTCAAAAGTATAATGAGAACTAAACTACATACAGATCACACACTCTATATTAAAGGGTATAATATGATCTACAGCAGTATCATACTTCAACTACTTTGATTACAGATATAAGGTAACATATGATAACAGAATAATATCACAATTCCCCCTTTGATCTCTTTTCTTCAAAGAGATCACTTACAACATACACTCCAGCATTGCAAGGTCCAGTTCTTCTTGGTCCTGAGGCCCTCTGTCCCCCTTTAACGGGTGGACCATATGTGGGATGACCTCTGTGTTCACGCAGTTCAGATGCAAGCAAAGTTAGATTTACAACCAATAACAGCAGTTACAGATGACTCTCCCATCACTCCCCAATTCTCCCACAACTTTATTTTGGTGCTCCAGTTTTCCACCCCCTTTTTAATGCCCCCTTATACCTTTCAAATGTACTTAGACTAGAACCTCTGTCTAAGGAGCTTTTAACCTTTATTTTTATTGCTGCAGCTACCAGTGTCTTCCAGTTGGGTGATTCTCAGCTTCTTTCTTCGACCTCCGGGGTTAGACCACCCTTTGGTCATTGCACAGTTCTGGGGATTATTCTGCCCCGATTTCAAACAAGGATCTGTGTGTTTTGGGGTCACCGCCGTGTCCCCCTTTTTGCCAAGAGCCTCTTGAACCTCGTTGGTCTGGTGTTCCTGGTTTTCGCCAACCCCTTCATGGTTATTGCTGTGTTTGTGGGATCCATCTTCTCCAGGAGCCCAAACGCCATGACACTTGACCCCAGTTGCTGTCTCGGCAGTCCCTACATCTGTCTCTGCTGTGAAGGGTCCTCACATCTCCGTGTCCCCGTCTGGTGTCTGTTCCTTTCTCTGCAAGAGACAGAAAACCAAAACACCTCTCTCCCTAGCCTTGATAATCTAATATTGTTATCCATTGTTCTTCTAATGATTCAAATTTTGGTTTTAAAATATCATGTTCAGGACTCTCTGTCCCAGGGACTTATTCTAATCATGATCTATGTGTGTGTAAAAGAAATCAAAAATTAATGAACCATTTCTAAGTCTAACACCTTATATGCTTAAGTTTTGCCATACCTAAATTATTAAACACACAAATAAAGTCATCAGATGTTCATAAAACCATTGTTTGATGTTCGGACTCAACTTCCCCCTTTTTGACACACTCCCATGTGTCAATTCATTGGAGCTAGACAATTAAAAGAGAAGGTTAGTGACATCATATCTCAGAAAGTATCAGAAATTCTTCTCTCGAGTACCGTTGCTCCAGCCTTGTCATCCCAGAGGATCCTCAATCCCGACAATTTCCCTTCTCCTCATGTAATGAAGTCTGTCATCCTTCCATGCCCTGGTAACTGGTCCATCCAGAGCTGTAACATTATGAAATGTACATACAACAAGCCAAACCACACCTTGGTCACACCAACCCTTTTCTGCCCTGAAGATGTCCAGTCTGGACCAGGGTTGTAATAGTTTTGCAATTTTCATTAGTTTTTATTTAGCTTCGACTTCAGATTTTCAATTTTATATCAGTTTTAATCAGTTTTTACCAATTGTTTGCTAGTTTAGTTTAGTTTTGATTAGTTTCAGTTATAGTTTTAGTTGTGTCTGCAATGATTAAGTGTAGCAAAATCCCAGTCCCATCATATCAGTCATGCTCTTGTGCTTATCCTTGGGTATTGTGACTATTAACTCTTGCAGCACCGGGTGCTCCTAATTTTGGTTCAAGTGAATTTATAAACTTTGTGAAGGGAATTGACTCCTCTGCACACTGGAATAAACATAATCAACATGATCCACATTTTACTGCGTGTTATTTCACCATCTTATTGATTCAAATGCTCCATCCTTATGTGGTTTGCGACATTATGTTTATCCACTCTGTCTCTAAATGTTTGAAGAATTTTCAAGTTTGGGGTCAAATTTTAAGAATTTGACCATAAGTGAAAGTTATGGTGTCATCACCCCCTTCGGGGCTTACCTTTCCCAGTTTTGATGATATTCCTCCCTATTCTTTGCAAATACCCCCTGTTGGTGGCGAGAAACTGTTGGTGTGGTCAAGTGGGTGCTATAGAAACAAAAGCTCAGGACAGAACAGTTATCAGTCATGTACTTCATACAAATTTTGCATATGTTTTATTTCATATTGATCCTCTGAGTGTAATGGTACATTTTAATTTGAATTTATCCAAACTAAACACAATAGGTTTTTCTTTCTCTACTTTGCTCTTGTTCTTTTGCAGTCCCACATCCTATCACATGTCCCTGTCGATTATATTCTATTTTTAATACTTACTATTTCAAGTGAGAACCTAAATCACGTGGCCCAATGTTTATTATTGCATATCTCTATTCTGAATGTGGCCAGTCATTCATAGGTATTGTTAAAGTTTTGGCGATTTTCCTCTATAAAATTTAATTGACTTTTTTACAGTGGCCTGCTATGGTTAATAGTAACATATTCCAGTCATGAGTGATATCAATAGTTTTTCTCCACTGTAGCATTTGGCATTCCCAATAATGTCACATGATACCTTAATCAAAACACAGCTAATATAGCACAGTTTTCTTAATGCAAACATCAGTAACTCAGACTCAGCAACCAAAGTGTTAAGTCTGCAGTCCATACTTATGTGAAGCTACAGTCTCCTCCTCCAGTCTCTCTTATCCTCCTGCTCCTGCAAAAACAAAACAAAGCGAAGCATCCACCCTTCTCTTGCCGGCTGGGTGAATTGTTTATTGGCATTTACTAATCCTAAAGTTGGTGCAGTCTTTGTCTCAGTCTCAAGTCAGTTAAAACTTTTAGTCATCATGCATCACAGTCGCATACAACCTGCGCATATTTCATCCACAAAACATTCATACGAAGATGTTGGCTGATAAATGTGGGGGGAGTATTCCGGCGGGGAGCGAAACCGGTAGGGGGGGGGGTTCGAGCCTCCAGGGCGGGCAGCGGAAGGAAATGGAGCGGGTCAATCAATTGGTGTAAAAGGGGAAAACAAATGTCTGACATTTGTATTCATAATAAAAGAGGTAGTAGTGTTCTGGTAGTTGACGGGGATGAATTTTTTAACCGCTGCAATGCCTTTTTAACCCGGGGGCGCGTCTGGACTCTTCATATGATGTCAGGGATATGTTTGTGGTCAGTGCAGGTTCAAACCATATTCAGTGATTTTGTTAACAAAACAAAATAAAAAAAAAAAAACAATCAGACGTAAGGAAAAACTTCTTGTGTTATAATAGACAAAAAAAAAAAAAGACTTCAGTGGCTCATGATACTAGATTAATTTGTCTGAAAATTTATACTTTAATAAATCTCTAATACAAAATCAATTTCTTAAATAAAAAAAAAACAAAATAAAATAAGATTATAATTAAGGAATTTTTCTAACTAACTCTTCTCATCTCTCATTTCTTCTTTAACAAATATCAAAACCTTATTCTTAATTGAAAAAATTATATAAAAATAATAAACAAAAAAACATAACACAAAACACACTTTGAAAACAACCACTAAAAAAAAAATTATCTTAAATTCTTAAATATCATTTAAATTTACATGCTTACGCGTAAAAAAATACAATATAACACTTCCATACTTTTTTTAAACGGCCACCAACATACTCAACAAAAAGGGGGCGTCTGAAGCGGGGAAAAAACAACCTCAATGAAGTTCAACTAATGCTAATAGGGGGAAGAAGCGCAAACAGACACCAATATTGTCACCCTCAAAGCTGGGTAGTAGGCACAACTTTCGGGTTCGCTTACATAAACCATAACCACATCCCTCTTGTATTTGAAATACAAACCCCATCAACCATCTCACCCTGTCACCCAATTACAAAAACGAGAATATACTATTAAACAAAAAAAATGACATCAACAAAAAAGAAACTCAACTGGACAAAAGGTAGAAATCCACACCACAACAAGATTTACCAAGTGTGAACACGAAATACAAATAGACAAAGACCGCCAGAAAAAAAAATAAACAATGGCCACGAGTCATTCCTTTTCAGGCTTGACATTTCTTGCTTTTCGATTTCTCCGCCTGTTCGCCAACCGTGCGTATCCTTCTGCTTGCGGCCTCTGGTCGCTTCTCGTCTATCTGCTGCTAACAAGTTTAGCGTCCTTTCCTCTTCCACTCTTGGTAGCTTTTTGCCTTGTATTTTTGCCCGCTTCGTGCCGTCTTGTTCCTGCTCTGCTCCTTTCTAGGGGGTCTCTCCTTTACAACCGCTCTTCCTAACTCTCTGCCCCCGGCCCTCCTGTCGTCCTGCCCTCCCCCGATCACCCCACACCCGCACCTCACTCGATTTGTACGCCGCCCCCCTTGACCCCAACTCGCTGGCAATTCTACAAAATATTCCCCTTCCCCTCCTTTGGCCCCCCCCTGTTTTTTTGTTCTCTTTTTTCCTTACTTTACTCTATTTCGTTCATTTTACTCTCCTTGTTTGTCCGTTCCTCATTCACCTAGCGCAGTTTAATTTCAATCTTTTCACAAGGCCTAAGGAGTTTTACGAGAGAGCTGAGAGGGTACAACTCATGAACCTCACAAATAGCAACATCATCACCAACCAAGGTGGATCACACATCAGATCTCTCTCAGATATTTCTATAATAACCTACAGTGCACTGTCAAAAAAACGAAACTAGTACAATCACCGGACTAAAAATAACAATACTAAAGAAACAAAACTAGGGTTCCGTCACCGGTCTGGCAGACACTGCTCCAGAAGCATAAAAGCATTATCCCTCTGCTCGCTTACGAGAAAAGACCACAAGGCGCAAAAGCTCACGGATAACATCAAAGCTAGCGCTAGCAAAGCCACAAATAATCAACCCCGAAATGCACAGGAACGTTTTGCTTCCGGCCGGGACAATATATGTGTGGGAATGAGAACCTTTTGTTCCGCCTTGAATTAATCCAATCACAGGAAATGCCGTACTCCAAACCTTAACGCTTACACTATATAATTCATCATTTTTCACTCTGGGGCCACTGTGTCCATCATCAGGGCTGTGTGAAGCAAAAGCAAAGAATTTCAGTCAAGGCCGTGAAGCCATAACGACACCACGCACAGACATTGTTTTTCATACCAAACTGTTATGTAGAGCCTTATTCCTAAAATGCGTGACAATAAAGTGCCCTCGGGGTGACATATAACACAGCTAAGTAAATCAAGGGGGATCAGGGCTCACATCAGAAATTAGGCAGTGGGGATTATAGTGGTGTGAACATTTTGCATAGCAGCATAGCAAGCAGGCTATCATTGCCACAGCGTAGTGGATTGCGGTATACGTGTTAGATATGGATCTGCGAGTTCTAGCGTGTGAATCAGCAAACGCCAAGGTGGGTGTGTGTGTGTATGTGTGTGTGTGTCATTTCTCACTCACGGACAATTCGAGTGCAACGTCGATATCATGATGTGGCAGTTCACTTGCAATGTCTGAAGCTGTGGGAGGAGTACTCCTGTGATAGAGACTGCTGGTGTGTGTGATGTAGTAGTGTGTGTATAATGTGTGTGTGTGTGTGTGGGCGGGTGTGTGTGTGGTGTGTGGTGTGTTCATCACTTTCCTGTTCTGGTGTTCTATAACAGCACGGCCTGAAGAGCGTGAGCCTGGGGTCTGCCACCCTACCTTGCAGTTCTGTATTACGACCAACATTGCTGCGAGCTGCTGCTCAAAAAGTTAACAGTCCGACACATGGTTCTTACCCATATGGGGCAGTCCTTTCCCATGTCCATGCTCACATGCAAGGTGAAACCCTGCATCTTCATCACTGTGTTTTTGCTCGGCTCTAGTGCCTTCGGTCGCTCAGTATAACTCACATCCTGTCACGCGCTCACGAACGTGCATGACGCTCAGCGCCCAAACCCCCCACCCCCACGCCCCCCCCCCCCCCCTTTTGGGCTGCCCGTGCGCGTCGGTCGCGTGTTGGTCCACATGGCAGGTCCTGCACAGTGTACAATGCAGAGTTATCAAGGTCAGCTCTGTGGGCTCGGCCCTTACCTTTATCATTCGGAGGCTTCGGTCGGGGCGTCCTCGTCAAGCTCTGTCAGCGGAGCAGTCTGGGAATTTCCCCCGTGTAAGTGAAACGGCCCTTAGGTTTTAGTGCTCTCCGCGTGCTCTGCGGACAATGAAAAAGAGGCGCAATTCCCCCTACCCCCCCTTCCCCCTCGCGGGGGGGCGGGCCCCCTCCCCTTCCGGGCCGACATCCACCGTAACCAATCAGCATCGAGCATACCCGAGAAGGAGAAAAAAAGAAATACTATGTGTGTGAAACCTGTTATTATCAAGGTGGTGTTGTTGTGGGATGTGCCCAAGCGGGTTATACCCAAGCAGTGTAGGGCATCCAGTGTCACGTAAGAGGGAGAGCAGGTAAAAGTGCCAGTCCCCCAGCCTCGGCCACGTTATGCAAGGGCCGGCATAATGGAAGCCCCTGCTGATGAAAGTAAACGCATAATTAGCAAGAAAATCAAAAAACCAAAAAAACAGAGACAACAAAAAACAAAAGCAAACGAAACACGGAAAAATGATGTTATTTGTGTTGGCTTGGCCTGGGGGAGGGTTTTAAAAAATTAACAAACGAAGAGGGGAGAAACACCGGGAACCAAGGCCCCTTGTGGGTCAAAGCCCTTCTCTCACACCCTTTGTGTTGGTTTTTTAGTTTTTTTTGACCGCCTCCCGAATATGAAAGCAACTCCTAACCCCACCAAGAGTGGTTTTGTTTGACAGGAAACGACATGAAACCCTGTTTAAAATTTTCTTTAAGATCAATGGTTTGGTAGTTAAAAAGCCCCAAAAGAATAAATTTATACTTGTCATTCAGTAACACATCAAAAACTTTGTAAAAATCAATCAATCAATAAACAAAAAAAAACAAATGTCACAATGTGGAATCTTTTTTAACACCCACTAGAATTGATTTCCAATGTCCTCAAAAGGTTGGTCGAACCAGGGGGGGGGGTCTTTTTTCCCCGCTGTTTTTTGAAGTTGGGTGTACATTGTTTGTCCCTAGCAACCACAAGAGAAGGTTTCTTTTGTAAGTTGATCAGTTAAAAAAATTGTTAATTGTAGTATCCTTTGGTTACCAACATGTATGTTATTGGTTATATGGCTAAGTGGTCTTCCCGCTGCCCGGTTATAGCACGGTGCCTGAGGAACATCTTTCACGGTGTTTCCAGGAAGTGGGTAACCTGTTGATTTCATTGCGTAGACTGGTGTGCATGTTGGATAGTAAGGCAGGCAGGTTGTAATTTTTAGTAATTCTTAATTTTAGTCCGCCCTCTCTCACTGGATTCTCACTGTTTATGCTGCAACAACCTGAGGCGTTACCCCCCCCCACTCCCTTAAAAAAGGAAGGCCTTTTCCTCATCAGATTGTTCTCGGTAGACCTGTGTTAGTGTGTTGGGGTTAGGGTTTTCACCTTTTGTTTGGGTTTGTGGAGAAACTGCGGCTCCCCGCAAACGCCCTTTCCCAACCCCCACAAAGTCCCCGTTTTGGCCCCCACCCTTTTCATGTGTTTTTCCACCGTTCTCCCTTGGAACTTTGGCTCCTCTAAGATCCATACCCTCGCTGGCTGGTTCCCCCACTTGTTTATGAGGGTGTCCAGACCTAGCTGAAGATACCTTACTGAGGGGTGGGCCTCCCCCAGTACTTATAAAGTTTTTGACCTCGGCCGCTTGTTTTGCGGGTGTGGGGGCCAAGTTGGGTCCAGGTTTCCCCCCGCAGCTTTCCTTGGGTATTAAACAACACCCTAAGAAGATTTTTAATTTGTTAAAATTTTCATTATGTCCCATCACTGTTTAAACAGATGATAAGCCAAGGCCAAAACCTCCGACCTTGACGCGGTAAACTGCACACCAGTCTCCCAAACAACCCATTCCCGCTCACATCTAAACCCGCCACATAATTTCCCCACCCTCCCACTAACACAACCGACTTTTAACTATCTCCTCTTTTTTTTATTTAATTTTTGTTTTGTTCTAATTGTAAACCCACAGAAGTAAATAAACCCCCAATTAAAATGCCCGTCCTATCCTCATGTGGGGCGCCCAAAGTTCCGGCCCTCTTATATTTTTAATTTACCACTCGATGCAGGACAGGCAACACAACAATTGTACAAAACCCGACTGAAACGAGGAAATAATGGCGAAACTCTTGGTTATTGGAGTATGGGTCGTTACTAATCTTGAGACGCCCCAACAGTTGTTCGCAAAAAAATGTGTCCGGTGGTGGGTTGGGTGTCCAGGGCCCATAGATAAAAATGGTGAAACCTGCCGGGGAGGTAGCAAACACTGGGACGGGTTCCCCAGCCGGGGGAGGAGGGTAAATTTTGCACTGTAAAAAGATTAAAGTTGAGGGGAAAGTCAAACAACAGCAGTTTCCCAAAGTGATGGGTGCACACCGATATGGGCAAGACCTCAAGAAGAAAGAACGCCCGATGACGGCCCTGGCCCAGCGCCGGCCCAACAGACCAGGAAGGTGTCCGCCAACAACCCTTGAAAACAAATTTAATCGTCCCCCCCCACAAGGTAACCTAGGCATCAACCCTTATGAAGCCATAAAATGCGGGTCACCCCTTTGGTGCCTTTCTAGCCGTCACCCCTACCCCTAAATCAAAAACAATCAAGTAAAAACAAAAAAGTAAAAACCAAGAATAGGGCGCCGGCGAGTGTATGGAATGCCCTGGGTGCGTTCGAAGTGGCCGGTTTACTGTTTTTGGTTTGTTTGTGTTTTGTTTTGGGTGCAGTTTGATTCCGCCCTTCCTTGGTCAGATGGGCACCGTTGCCTCGTGGGTTTACGCTTACACCAGAAGAAGAATACTTTCCTTAAACTACAGGAAACCCACAAACGCCGGATGCGATTTTCATGTCCCAATATGTGTGTGGTCCGCATAGCTTCGGCAGATTTACATAACTGGGCCAGAACGCTGACCAGGAAAAGCGAAGACGCCGCGAAAAGAAAGAGGAAAGGGACCGAGCCGGCCGCGACGTTACAGTAGTTTGGAGGAAGAAAGAGGAAATGCAAACGGAAGTACCGTTGTATGTGGCCTGGGGGAGGCACAAGTATTCTCTTTAAAAATGTGACGCTCACCAATAGGGAATAAAAGGGTTCGACGAAAACATTTGCCCGGATGAGAAGGCATGAACAGAAAGGAAAACACCTGGGGGCACCCCTCCCCATCCTGTTTGCAACACTTAAATGGGTCAGTGCTTCGGAGACGTGGCTTCTGTACGAGGACATCCCGGACAGCGCGCTTAAAGATGGAAGGGCGTCCAGCCGGCTGAGCCGGAAAACCGAAGGCCCCACGCCGATCCCGGTTAAAAGTCCCCCAAAGGTGGGAAAGGGGGTCCGCCGGGCGTTGACAGCAAGAAGGGGGGGGGCACCCCCCCAGGGGGGTCGAGTGAGTGGGG
>NW_024386773.1:5639239-5654239 GCF_900408965.1 Simochromis diagramma
CCACGGCGTGTGGAGACATGACCGAGCTTAAGATCTGTGGGACTTCCAGATACAGACGGACAAAATGGTGGTGGCTACAAAAACCGGACATAGTGGTGGTGACAAACAGAAGAAGACGGCCGTAGTGATCGATGTAGGGTATTTCCGAATGACAGCAATATAGGAAGAAGGAACACGAGAAGCTGGAGAAATACCAAGGGCTCAGGAAGAGCTCGAGAGGATGTGAAGGGTGAAGGTAAACGGGTGGTCCCCCGTGGTAACGAGCACTAGGTGCGGTGACTCCCAAGCTAGGCGAGTGGTCTCCAGCAGATCCCGGGAATAACATCAGAGATCTCTGTCCAGAAGAGCGCAGTCCTGGGAACAGCTAAGATACTGCGCAGGACCCTCAAGCTCCCAGGCCTCTGGTAGAGGACCCGAGCTTGAAGGATAAACCGCCCGCCAGGGCGTGGCTGTGGTGTTTTTTTTTTTTGTTTTTTTTTTTTTGTATATATATTATATATATATATCGTGTGTGTTGTATATCTATATATATAATATATCATTATATATATGACGTGCTGTGTGTGTATGGAATTAATATATATATAGTATATATATATATATAGGATGATATCATATTGATATTATGATTATATATATTATATGTAGATATATGTAGTATGTGTATATGGTATCATGGGTAATGTATTCTTGTTATCTAGGTTATGTGTATATAATGTAATGTGTGCTATATATGGTGTATATATGTGTATATGTATTGTATTATGTGCATGTGCTCTTGTCATATATGTCTTATCTATGGTGTACTATATGTGTCTGTTATCTATTGTGTTATATATATATATGTTGTAATATATCTATGTGTTATCTATCTATATATATCTATATCTCTTCTATATTATGTGTGTTGTATATGTATTATATTGGTGTGTATCTATATCTATATATATATATGTTTTGTTTGTATATATCTATATACTCTATATCTATATGTGTGTGTATATATATATATATATTATATATAGTGTCTGTGTGCTTGTTATTAATATATATATTATATCTCTATATATTATGGTGTGTGTATATATATATTCTCTATCTATGCTGTGTATATATATAATATATGTATATATGTCTATATATATATTTATGTGTGTATATATACACGTATATACATATATGTATGTGTATGTATATATACATATATGTATGTGTATGTATATGTGTATATATACATATATGTATGTGTATGTATGTATATGTGTATATATATATGTGTGTATGTGTATAGTTATATATATATATATGTATATATATATATATATTTGTATGTGTTGTTATCTATTATATATATATCTATCTATGATATGTGTTGCTGTATGCATTTACAAATTTTTTTTTTTATAATATAATAGTATATGTATATATGTATTTATGTCTATTATGTATGTCTGTATATATGTATCTTACTATATACATTGTATTTACCTATAATAATTCTGCTATGTATGTAGTATGCTATCTATATATCTATATATATATATATATATATATATATATATCTATATATATATATACTCATATACTACTTATATAGTGTGTTGTCTATATATGGTTGCTCTATACACATATATTATGTATATATATATATATCTATACTATCTATATATGTATATATATATCTATATATATCTTATATATATATATATTGTATGTGTGGTATTATACATCTATCTATGTATATATATATCTATATACCTATATATATATTTATATATATATATATATATATATATATATATATCTATACTATATATATACTATCTATATGGTATCTATATATATATATATATATATATATATATATATATATATGTGTATATCTATATATCTATTATATATATATGTATATACATATATATATATGTATATACACACATACATATATATATATATATATATATGTGTATATATATATATGTGTATGTGTATGTATATGTGTATATGTATGTATGTGTATGTATATATGTATATATATGTATATTTATATATGTATGTATGTGTATGTATATATGTATATATATGTATATTTATATATGTATATGTGTGTATATCCAGTATAGTGCTCTGACTCATTCTTTTATGTGTAAAGTAACATTTAGCTCAACCTGTTTTGGTTTATTGGATGAGCATTTATAATTTTTAAGTATGCACAGTATTTAAGTCTAACTTCTGCTCAGTGTCAGCTTTTACTGCATATTGCTGTTGTTTGTGATCACACTTCCCCGCACTAGCTGAAAAAACTCGCGGGTTTTGTGTGTATGGAGGAACTGATAAGAGAGCGGTGGAGTTGTTTTTCCCTCATCAACTTCTGTTATCAAGTCCAATAATGAATTTTATTGCACATCTTAACCAGGTTTTAATATGTTTGCTGTTATTTTTTTCTTTTGTTATCCAAAATATGTTACAGTGCAAGAAAAGCATCTCAACAAGTGTTATACACTGTATGTCAAGTGAGTGTACCCAACAGCAACGCTCTAAGAAAAGCACTATGGATCAGATATCTTTCTAATTCAAATATTCGATCGGTGCATCCCTATAGTGAATTGTGACATTAAACCCCATTACAGATCTTAGGAGTGCGATATAGTTGAATATAGTTTAGTTTAATTTTATTTATATAGCACTAAATCAGAACAGCTGTTGTCTCAAACCAACATTATGAGCAAATTTTTAGTTACTACTTCTAAAGTGATGGCTCAACAGCCTGAGAAGCATCTAAGGGTCACATGGACATGGTGGAGTTGCAGCTGTTGTAACTGTTACTAATTAGCTTTATAGCAAAGATATGCACAAGTTAACAACTTGTGGATTCTTACTACTCCAACTGTTCAGTTCTCCTCAAACGTTTTCTTCACATGCACAGTGAAGTTTCAGCTTGTTGTAGACACAGTGCCATTCATCCGATCAGTCAGGATGATGGGTTTGCTCTTCTTCTCTGATGCTGTTTGTCCACATTGCTGCTGCTTTGCTGGGACTCTTTGCTCAGGACTTGCTGCTGTCTCTTTATCATGTTATTGCTTTGGAGCTGCATTCCTTGTCTTCAGGGAGGGGTGAGAGCTTACTTGCTTGTGAGGTTGAGAGACACATGGCGCTGTAAATAAGTCAGCCAGAAACTTGGCCTGCATGTGTCCAATGATGTTAAACTATAACTTTCTTCCGACTGCTGCATGTGGAAAATTGATTCAGGTCTGCTTTTCACCTGAAAGTGACAAACTAAGACATGTTCATTATTATCATCACTGCTTAATCAACACACATCTCTCTCTCTCTCTGTGTTTTTGTGAACAGTCTTTTCTTAAAAGCAGAAAATGAAATTGTAGTTGTTTTTTGGCTGATCAACACAAAACCTTTTTCCTATGATTTTTCTTTTTCACTCTTTTTTTTTCTTTTTTTTCGTTACAATAGCTGGTGACCTGCAGAATCACCGCTCTCACTCACAATCAAAGGCAATTACTTTTACACAGCGCACAAAAACACTGTGACGTCAGACACATTCACACTCACTTTGTCATCTGCAAAAATAAATCACATGGCTGATGATATGTGCCATGGTGATCCGTAAATATGATCACCAGTTTATTTAACTATTTTTCAACCCAACAAACAAATAAACAAAAACATGATGCTGATGTTATAAACACTCTACACACAAGTCAAGATGCAGGAAAACTGCTCACGGAAACGCTGCACACTCTCTGTTTCCCCCTCTTTGAGTAGTTCCCAGACAGCTCTTGATCTGATAACGTGTAGCTTGCTCATCAGCTCAGAAAAAAACTGCAACGCAACATCACACAGTAGTTGCATGCTCTGCCCACAGCGGCAAAGTCTTACACTTTCATATTCAACACAGCTCCTCCATCATGTACTTTTAGATGTTTTATACAGGGTTCAGCATATTAGTTGTTTTCACAGGTGTGCTCCATATCTCAACAATGGCTCATAACAAGACGACAGTCTTTCACACAGGTCAAGTGCCTCTATGCACTTCACTAGTTTAAATATTTATCTATATCACTTCACCTCATATGTCATTGTACTGAATTTAAGCAACCACAAGCTTAATGTAGATTACTTTTAACAACTATCCACCTCAAATCTATGGTCTGGCACACAGGCTGTTGTCGATCAGGGCAAGCTAAAGAGTTAACATTTTGTGTCAGCTGCCAGGAGCAAAGTCCAGCACAAACGTCTGTCTCCCTCCAACTCACTCTTGGTTGCTTAGAAATCCATGATAACAACAACAGTCGGTGTCACAGACCACATGTTCTGCTCCGCACACACTCACACACAACGACGACGACGACAATGACAACAACACAAAATAGGCCTACTGTCCAGCACAATCTGGACCCCGCGGAACCTCTCAACGCCTCACAAAGTGGCGGAGAACTCACCTCTCGCTGCACAAGTAGCGAGGAACCTCTTACCCCACAAAGCGGTAAGGAACCTCTTACCCCACAAAGCGGTAAGGAACCTCTTGCTGCACACAGTAGCAAGGAACCCGGGTTTCGCTCCACAAAGCAGCGAACTTCTCAACGCCTCACAAAATGGCGGAGACTGCACAACGACACGGTTATAGAGTCGGCCTCTGTAAACTTACTTGGCGTTGCTTAGCGTGTAATATCACCCTTGAATCCCGCCGATCGACATTCATCGAGGAGAAAGATAGACCGCGAATCCACAGGAACTTCCTGGCTGACGTCAGTCTTTCGGCGTGTCCCTCCTCTCCTCGGTGAATGCGATTCCAGGGCTCCGGCTCTCGAAGGACCAATTAATGATAGGTTTGTAGCTTGAACCCATCCGCTGGAACGTTGAAGACAATATAGTTACACTGCAAAGCAAGACACAAGTAGGCAAGCTTCATGTTACTCGTGCACGGGAGAGAACCGGACAGGCACCGTTCCTTCGCTTGACCCCAGTTGCTCTCGTCCGTTCTCCCGTACCACTGCCCTTTTATTGAGGTTACATGAATATGCATAAGTTCATTAACATATGACGTCTACATACACACAAAGAGTACCTTGCCTGTGTGTGTGTGTGTGTGTGTCAAGGGGTTGACAATTTGTTCAAACACAGTAAGAGAGAAATGAGACACTGGCAGACCGACTCAGAGTTTCAAAGACGTGCGCACGGGTGAGAGTCTCTGAGCAGACTAACACACCGAGCACCGTTTACTCGCTTTATTTATAAGGCAAAATGGGTTACATAGTACTTCCTCTTTCAACTGAAGAGGGGAGAGCTCAGGCATTGTCTTAGCTATCTAACTTCTGCACACAAACTGAAAAACAACGACACAGCAGTATTCATGCTTATCTGACATCGCAGACACTGAAGTAAAGAATGCATGTATATATCCTGTCTTTGTCAAACATCTCACACACTTAAGCAAGGAATACATTGTGTTCTTTTCAACAGTAAGCTTTACCGTGTGAAAATATATAAACACTTGATTATAAGGCATACTTGTTTCTACTTGATTATACTTTAATGATTTAACTAAAATAAAAATTCTCTTAACATTCCCTCCTGATGTTAATATATTTCACATGTTTTACTCAATGCATAGTCACTTGTTAGTCACATTTTCAACTTGCACGTCATTCAGTGAAATAATTAAACAACAAGCTTGTCAAGATTGTCATAGAGATTTTCTTCTCTCTCTCCCACACTCAGCATATCATACTGACGATAGGGATCCTCCATAACTGACTGAGCCAAGACATGGTTTCCTAACATACGCTGGAACATGTTTGTCATTATGCTTCTCAGACATGGGATAATACAAGCAATGAAAAGGCAAAATAGTAACATCACACTGAAAAGGGCCAACAGGCCTTTAATCAGTAGGGATTTCCAAGAGCCGCTCAGTTGTTTCAAAACATTCAAAGCATTTGTCATGTTTAATGAATGGATGTTATCAGGTATGTAGGTACAACATGTAGTGTTAAACAATACGCAGAGACCACCTTTCTCTGCGAGAATGATGTCTAAAGCCACTCGGTGCTGCATGACAGTGATGCGAATTGCATCAATTTCTTCATTCTGTCCTTGATTAATGCGAGTTGAAGCATTTAAAAATAATCCAAAACGATAGTCCAGGGTTTCTATCTGTAGTGCGTGTTTCCCTACTCCTATCCATGGAAACAAAGCGTGTATTACCTTCTGGCTCTTGGTCCAGAGTTTGAAGTCATCTGGTACATCAGAACCAAGATATGAATCATGGGGCTTGAGGCCTGTGTTACGTTTAGCTCTGGAGTTGCTGTTCACTGACATCTTAAAGGTGTGGTCAGATACCAGAACAGGGGCACAGAGTCCAGTGCTGTTTGGTGGCAGCATGAAATAGACTTTCAGGCCACACGCCCAAGCTGCGCCCTGTACCCAGTATGTACCTGTTGATGAGCCGATGCCATCCCAATCTGGTGCCGCCAGGATCATGGAGCAGTTTCGGTTTTGTCCTAATTTCTTCAGACCCTGGGGCGTACCTGTTTGTCCGGTTGCTCCTGTGAAGTTAAAGCACACTGGGTGTTGTATGTCAGGTGGCAAAACAACTGAGAATGATTTCAGTTTTCTATGGCTGACGTTTATATGCACCCAGTAGGCTTCATTGCAGGTGTAGTTTATATTTGGGTACTGGTGGGTGCAGTTTGTTATGTTGTAGATTAGAGACTTTACACTCTGTGGGACTATATATTGTGTAGTGTTGTGGCATGTGTTGCTGTTTTGGTCCTTTATGGATCCACCTATCACCATCACAGGTTTTCCTGGTGTTGAGCAGGTCCCGGTAATGGCTTTGTCATATATGCAGAGTGCTTCAGCCTTGGTTGGGGGTTTTCCATACACTGTGGCATGGAGTGCTGTCGTGGGCATATGTGAGCAGACATAGCAGTTTGCGGCATTGTCTTCTCTGTGCACTCTGTCATGGACATACCGGTACCATGCATTGTTCAGCCACGGGTGGTTGTGTTCTTTGTCTATCTCCTTCAGGTGCGAGTTGTCGTGGGTCCACCTCTTAGGTCGGAGAATAATTGGTACTGTCTTGTGGGTTCCACTGGGCATCAACCAAAAGAGTGCCGTCATCAGGAGGATAGCCATTAGACAGAATATGTAGCACATGAGTAGTTTTCGTTTGATGTCACAAGCGCCCAAGCACAACAGCTTTGGGGCTGGAACTGGTGCTAGCATTGATTCTGAAGCTGGTTCTTCTTCTGGATTTATCAGGTTGTTTTCCTCAGTCATCTTGTTGAGATTTTATTCAGGCGTCCCTGGTGTTATTATTGGTTCTGCTCTTCGGTGGGATAGGTCAGTCTGATCTTCAGGGCGACCAGGCACACCCGAGCTCCCACGTGAGTAGCACTGCCGAGAAGGTAAAAGGCGGGAAAACCCGATCAGCCCTTTCCTCCAACAGGGATCACGTAAGAGTCGGGGGAACCGGCGTCTTATTGTGGTGCAAACACTTTCTTCACGTGGCTTTGATGGATCCACGACGGTCGTTCGGCTATTTTACAAGCTGTCGGTGTTGTCAGCAACACTTGAAATGGGCCCTCCCACCGCGGAGAACTCCAGCTCTTTCGCTGGAGGACCTTAATCAGAATCCAATCACCGGGGTTCAACCTGCAAGAGACTGGAGATGGATCACACGGCAGCTGATTGCTCAAAATCACTTCTTTATTTTCAAACAGTTTTGTCATCCATTCTGCCATTGTTATTTCTGTAATGGATTTATTAATTGGCTCACTCATTATGGGGAGTGGAAAATGTCTGCCATGTACGATTTCAAATGGCGTTAGACCACCTGTTCCTTGAGTTATTCTCATCCATAATTTAACCAAGCTTAGACATTCAGGCCAAGGTTTTTTAGTCTCTTCCATACATTTCCTCAACCTTTGTTTAATTGTGCCGTTAGTTCTCTCGACTAATCCTGCACTTTGTGGATGATAAGAACAGTGATGTTTTATGCTGAAGCCTAAAGCTTCAGAAACTTTACTTATTACTTCATTTACAAAATGTGTGCCATTGTCTGATCTTATCAGAGATGGAATACCGTATGTCGGAATGAAATGATTACATAGACACTTCGCTACTGAAATTGCATCTGCTTTTTTCACTGGATATATTTCTGGCCACTTGGAAAATACATCTGTTATCACAAGTGCATACTTGGAGGATTGAGATTCACTTAGTTCTATAAAATCCATGTGAATTGTATGGAATGGGTGCGGCGGTATAGGGAACCGACCTCGTTTTGGTCGTAAATTGCCTTGAGCATTGTGTTTTTGGCAAATCATGCATGTTCTAATAAACTCTTTTGCTGAACTTTCAAAATTTTTGTATAGAATTGTTTATTAAGAATATTAATCATCCCTCCTGATGACACATGAGTTCTTCCGTGTGTCACTAAAGCAGCAGTTTTATGCAAAAGTTTTGGAAGGACTGGTTTGCCATTACACATCATGAGATCGTCTTTTAATTCTGCTCCATCTTTCAACCAAGATTTTTGTTCACTTAGTGATGCTGTTTTCTGTGCATCTGCTAGTATCTCTAGTGGTATTAAATCCATGGTTTCTGTTGTTAAAACATCAATTTGTTTTTCTGCAGCTGCTTTGGCTGCTTTATCAGCAAAGTTATTTCAGTGTCATCCTTTTGATGAGCTGCACATTTGCATAGTGCTAATTCTTTTGGCAACGTTATTACTTCTAATAGCTTTTTTAGAAGGTTTGCATGTTGAACTGTGTTGCCTGAGGAAGTTGTCATTCCTCTGTTATGCCATATTTTAGCGAAATGATGAACTGCTGAATAGACATATTGGCTGTCTGTGTATATATTAATACTTTGACCTTCGTACAGTGTACATGCTCTAATGACTGCGGTCAATTCTGCACTTTGAGCAGAATTTGAGGAACTGAGAGCTTTTGCTTCTAGCACTGTATCAACAGTTGTGACCGCGTAACCCACACAATTTCTACCGAAAATGTCTTTTGACGCTGAGCCGTCCACAAAAACATTACTGAAACTAGACTTTGGAGAACTGTGTATGTCAGAGCGAGGTTTCGTTTCCTCCTCTAATTTCTTAATACAACAATGTTGCTCTCCATCTTTAGGGGTCGGGAGAAGTGTGCTTGGGTTCAGTTGGCCACACTTCTCTATGGTGATATGTGATTGCGAAAGCAATATCCCTACATATGAAAGCTGCCTGGCATGTGTAAGGAATGAAAGGTTTGCTTGCAGTAAAATGGAAGTCACTGCATGTGGGACTTTGATGATTAGTTTATGTCCCAGAACAATGTCTGCACATTTTTTAACTGCCTCTGCTGCTGCTGCACACGCTTGAACACAGGTGGGTAATCCAGCAGCTACAGAGTCAAGTTTGCATGAGTAGAAAGCTAATGGGCGTTGTTTTTCTCCAAAAGCTTGAGTTAAGACTGCTTTCATGTACCCTCCTGCACCATCCACATGGAGGACAAAAGGTTTTTCATAGTCTGGTAATGCTAAGACGGTACATGTTTGCAATGCTATTTTTAAATCAGTGAAAGCTTTTTCTGCTTCTGGGGTCCACTGTATTTTGTCTTTCAGTGCTAGGTCTTTACCATAAATGAGGTTCTGTAGTGGTTGGACCAGCAATGCATATTCTGGAATCCAGCACCTACAGAAGCTGCACAGACCTAAATAACTCATCATTTGCTGCTTAGTTATTGGTTTTGCGGCATTTTGGATTGCTGTCTTCCTGCTCTCTAGAAGGGTGCGGCCTTGGCCTGTTAGCTGATGTCCTAAATAGATGACTTTGTCACTCCACAGTTGTAACTTTTGTGGTGATACTTTGTGGCCTTGTTCTGCCAAATGTTGCAGAACCGTCATTGTGTTTTGTTTACAATCGTCCTGTGTATGGCCTGTGATCAATATGTCATCTACATACAACAGAAATTTTCCTGGAGCAGGGAGAGAGCAAAATGACATTGATTTCTTTAGAGCTTCTGCATACAGTGGTAGGCTATTTTGAAATCCTTGTGGTAGCCTGGTGTATGTGTATTTTTCATTATCAAAAGTAAATCCAAATAGATTCTGTGAATCTTGGTGTAAGGGGAACAGAGAAAAATGCATTTGAGAGGTCAATCACCGAGAACCATTGTTCTTTTGGTGTTACTTGATTTAAAATGGTATGTGGATTAGCAACCACTGGAGGTATTTGCTCTGTTACCTCATTTATTGCTCTTAGGTCATGCACTAGACGATATTTTCCTGTATTGGCTTTTTTTACAGGAAAAATGGGTGTATTACATGTGGCTTCATTAGTTTTCACAAGAATACCTGCTTTCTGCATGTCTGCAATTACTGGCCTAATTCTTTCCTTTGCTTCTGCACTCAAAGGATATTGTGGTTTCACAGGCCTTCTGGCCCTTATGCTGACCTAACTATCAGAGTGTCATTAGAGAATTTCATTTTCACTTGAGGCAATTTTAGATACCTTCTAGTTTTTCAAAGAATTCACACATCTTACATATTTCAAACTTTGAAGTTTTTTGTTTTGTATATATATATATATTTTTTTTCCCCTAAACTTTGCATTGTTCATAGCTCACAGTTCTAAAACTAGGCATTTGTAAATCATATGCCTAATCACTATGTGTCACCATAATCCACAAGTATTGGCACAAATTTGTTTACAAACTAACAAAATAATCAAACAAAACAAAAACGTACATGAGTCAGGAAACAAAAAGACAAAGAAAAATGCTGCCAGAAACAAAGCAGAAGTGTGAGGGGAAACTGAGCTCACAGACAGCTGCATGTGTTCGCTTTTAACAGTATGCAGCCTCTGCTCTAAAAAACAAATAAATAAAAATAAATAAATAAAAATAAATGTGTAACATGCTCATCAACTTAGCGGTGTCCACACATTTAATTCAGCTTCATAATCCTGTAGGTGTAGTTATTTTCTACAGGGTTTGGCTTATTAGTTGTTATTATAGATGTGCTCCACATCTCAGTAATATTTATCTGGGATAAATGACAGGTTTCCAAGCAGGTTAAGTGCCTCTATGCACCTAATTGGTTTAGATATTGCTTTTATTTTCTTCATCTCATATGTCATTATACTGAGTTTGAGCAAACCTTTAAGCTTGATGCAGACTACTTCATAACAATATTAATATTATATCTTTATTAATTATTATCATCTTTTTCTGTCTATATATTGACAATAGTATATTACAATATTTTATTAGTGTATATCACTATACTACTACTGAGCCAATTTAATAGTTAGGATCATCTTACTCGGCAAACAGATAATTTATAGTTCATTCAATCTGTACAAAATTTGCTTTTTTCTCTTAACAGGTTTGTGCCTACTTTTAGACTGGTCTTCTGTTTGCCTCATCTCAGATCCAACCTTCAGATTATTATATTTTATTTTGTATCCATCAGGGACCGTGAGTGAGCTGCAGTCTCACCCACCCTCCAGGATGGAAACATTTATCTTTTCACACACTTTCCTTGGCTGAACAATGACACAGCCTTAATCTACCTTATGCATCTCTCTTTTTTATAGAAAAGGTCTTCATATGAATGATTTCCTTTTATTTATTTCATACAATCTGGGCATGATGGGTCATAAATGCACTGATTTTTGCAGCCACGGCCACTATCTCTATGTGACATAAAAAGGGGATCGGTTAGATGCTGTTTTGTCACATGTCCTGAGGCTGATTTCACAATTATAGTGTTTTTTGTGAATGTTACATTTGGGACTTCTACAGTTAAAACAGTTTTACAAGCTCCTGTGTCTCAAAACATTTTTTAACGGCACACCTTTCACATATATTACAACTGTTGGCTTGTCTTCTGAACCTAACAGTAGTTGTTCTACATTGTAAACCTCCGCTTCATCTGTTTCACTTCCTTCCTCTCGTGCTAGTCATTCATCACGCCTTCTACGCCTGTCATCATCACTTTCCTGTTCCTGGCTTACACTCCTGCAGTCTCGAGCAAAATGCCCGTTTTTTCCACAATTATAGCATTTAATATCTCTCTTGTCCCTTCTTTGTCCTACTTTTTGCTTTTTTCTTCTGACTTTTTCCCTCATACAGCTCCTTTTGCAAAGCGGCTTTTAAAGCGTTTATTAAATCAGGCGTGCATTTGCCTTGCCAAGCTGGACAATATATTTTATGTGGATTTCTCCACCTTTTTGCACTGACTTTTCCTGCATTTTGACAGTTTTTTTCAAGCTTTCGTTTTAGAGTTACCCATTTTGAACTAATTACGTCAAAACTGTGACACCTTCTTTGGCATGAAAAAGTGAGAATGGGTTTTCGATAACAGCCTTCTACTCTCTCACTAATTGAGAGAGCGGTTATCGATTTTACGTGATGAAGCACAACCCTTTTTTCCACCTTTACCAATACGTGAGTGTACACAGGAAAACAGTTTGAGAAGTGGTTTGACCGCGTATTGGGTCGTAAAAACAACTCACTCCTCACAAACAAAGCGCGTTTCTATGATTTTTATTGAGATTTTCCGTAGGCCTATTTATTTGTGTAACACCTTCACCTTCAGCCACTCTTCTTGAGTGACCGGAAACCTGTTCCGTTGCAGCCACTCCCAGAGCGACTGGAACTTTTAATAGCGATTTTTCTAGAATTTCGCTCTTGCCTGTCGTCTTCCTAGTCCCGCATGGACACTGAGATCTGTCGGCGTACCTAGGTTTACACACTACTTAAAGGAAAATCTCAATATCAACGTATTTTAGCGCTTGGTGGAATGCGTGTCATATTCACCTCTACTGTGGCGCTGCGTTTTAAGATCCGGTGCTCATCGGGTCCTGGAGCCGTGAAGGCCGAACGCTGACCGGAGATCGAATTCACGTTCCCGGGTTTTTCGTTTTACTGATCAGATTTCTTCCAGCGCAGGCGTCACGACGTCAGGATCCGATGGAGACCGTCTGTGGAAAACTAGACGTTAAAAATAACAGTCAGTTCTCCGGCTACGAAGGACCAATTAAATGTCAAGGGGTTGACAATTTGTTCAAACACAGTAAGAGAGAAATGAGACACTGGCAGACCGACTCAGAGTTTCAAAGACGTGCGCACGGGTGAGAGTCTCTGAGCAGACTAACACCCCGAGCACCGTTTACTCGCTTTATTTATAAGGCAAAATGGGTTACATAGTACTTCCTCTTTCAACTGAAGAGGGGAGAGCTCAGGCATTGTCTTAGCTATCTAACTTCTGCACACAAACTGAAAAACAACGACACAGCAGTATTCATCAGAGGTGGGACCAAGTCATTGTTTTGCAAGTCTCAAGTAAGTCTCAAGTCTTTATCCTCAAGTCTCAAGTCAAGTCTCAAGTAATGTCAGGCAAGTCAGAGTCGAGTCTCAAGTCACTGGTGTAAAAGTCCAAGTAAAGTCACAAGTCTGAAATTTTGAATTTCAAGTCCTTTCGAGTCTTTAAAAAAAAAAAACGAAAAAATAATGTTGCAGTTATGTGCTAAATGTAAATATTAGACCATGTAATTTTTAAATCTGTGTTTTTCTCAACACATGACAAAATAGTGAATGTAGAAAATATACACAAATTGTGAAATTGCACCTCTTTAAAATGCAGCTCAATTAAACCTAGCTCCTAGAATAATTTTCACCGACAGTTCTGAGATAAGCTGCATGTTATTCTTGGATGCGGTTGTAGGACCGGCTTTAAAATCGCATGACAAAAATATCATACACATTAAAAAAAACTGCATCACCAACGTAGCCTGGAAAACATTTGCTAGTTAGATGAAGTCAGCTATCTCATCGTAGCATATTTATATGCATATTTATAATCATACGGTTCTTGGAGTGAGTGCATACACTCGTGAAGTTTAGTAACTTCAGGTCACTGCAACAAGCCCAGGTACAGTTTACCGACAGATGGGTACAGGACCTTGAAATGCACCGTGTAGAAAGTAAAGACCATCGTACGTATCATAAGTTTACCAGTCTCACAAATTGTCGTCATAAATACACATTCGTTAACCGTTTATTAATAGGACCTTTGAGCTCAACGGTAATTAATTAGTAGTGGAAATAATTTCTGGTACCCATCACAGAAATGTAGCAGTGACAATAATACTGTATGCTGTAATCGTACTGGGCAATTAGTGATACAAAAAACCTGTTTTATCCTGTGAATAAAAGTATATGTTTTTGTCAATGTACCATAATAACAGAAGCGAAACGCAATATTGTGTCAGGACAATTCACTATTTATGCACAATAAACAAAGGAGCATAGCGCCACAATTTCTGTTCAGCGCCAGACTTGCTTGTAACCTATATCACCAATTATGTTAAGAAAAATGACGCATTAACTACAACAGCAGACTGACCTTTGTGGAAATGCTTGGAGCAGACTAACCTGTGAGCTGGAGTGTTCTGGGACGTTATATTTGATCTTTGAATGGCTGCAATCCAGTAGCGTCTTTGTTACTTCGGAAACGTGGCTCGAACAATTTCTCTTCAACGACATAATCCGATAACAACCGATCTCTTTACCCGTCGGCTTCCCGTGGCTGTCATGCGACCGGCTATTGCAGTTAATAATACAACAGCTTCTTGCCATTTTTGTGTTTCTTTTTATCGCTGTATAACTGATTTTAATTGAAAGCCTGCGTGCGCTAGTACCGCTTGCCACGAGTTCCCAGAATCCTTTGCGGTTCTACCCGTGAATGACGTCACATTTTCAATCTCTATATAATATGCATGTTAAATTTTATATTTGGGGTAAAATATCAAGTCTTTTCAAGTAAACCGGTTCAAGTCCAATTCAAGTCCCAAGTCATTGGTGTAAAAGTCCAAGTCAAGTCACAAGTCTTAGAACATTTTTTCAAGTCAAGTCTAAAGTCATAAAATTAATGACTCGAGTCTGACTCGAGTCCAAGTCATGTGACTCGAGTCCACACCTCTGG